>NW_027529433.1:1529470-1551596 GCF_008692635.1 Crocuta crocuta | reverse complement strand
TACCGTTTATTACGTCTCAGGTTCTTGAGAATGACTGTTGGAGATCTACATGGTGGTGAGTATAGAAGGGAATGTTGATAAGCAAGAGTGGCTCTGCATTAAAAGTAATTTTGGGCTGAACTTGTGAGTGTTAAGACTTTAGACTGATTTGAGAAGTAGAGTTTTTAATGTGGTTTGACTAAATCTCCCCTTCTGAGGAGCAATAGGCTGTCTGTGTTAGGGTATTAACCAGGTTGTTGGTGCATTGCTAAGGTTCCTGAATCTGGGATCTCTATGCAAGTTAACAAGGAGTACTGAGAAACAGATCAAGTCAGAATCTATTAAGGAAAGCTGAGATTCAAACACCAGGAAGTGCACTACAGACATATTACCCCAAATGAGACGGAATGATGGTGTCATAGGTTTGAAGGTAGGCAGAGATGAAACTGCAGTGAGGATAGGTGGGGAAGAAGGAGGAGGCCATAAGTGATTGCCCCAACCATTTTGGAGTGTGCTGGATCTTCTTTGCATTTCATGGATGAATGGTATTTGGGTGTGTCAGACAAGTTTAAGGAGTTAGGTGGAGTCAAAAGGTAATGTGAATATGTGGGTAAGAGAATCAGATGAGGTTCTGATTCATATAAATCATATAAATCATATAATTTGAATGCTTTCTCCTAGCTCTGGTCCTTGTCTGCGTTCCTTGATTTAGTCTGTTGTTTGTTTGAGGGTATCTGGTGAGTCTTTCTGGATGTTCTATAGCTGTTGCCGATATTGGTTGGTAGCTGGGGGTTATCGATATCTTTGCTCAGAGGTGATAGGAAACAGCTTAGTGAAAGCTGTAGTCTCTAATGTTATCCCCCTAATCAACTGCTCAAATCCTTGAACATAGGATTCATAGCTTAAACTTACTTTGTAGCACTTTCTCAGGGAATCATTTCAAATGAGGGTTCTACTAGAAAACGTATTATAAAGAACAACCAATAGAAAGTTTTATTGTATAGAAAGGCTTTTTTGTATGAAAATATCCAGTGTGGCATTATTGCTCTATGATAGGTATCTTGTGAAATAACAAAGAAAAAAGTGAGAATATTCTTGTCTGAAATCTGTTGTTTCTAGAAGCTCCAAAGTATATTAACAAGAAATTTCAATTTTTCCCAAAAGACCAAAAAGGTCATATTTGACAGAAGATCTTCTTTCAAAAAAGTCTATACAGCTTTCATACTGGAACTCTTACATATGATTGGTAGTTTAGTGTTCTTTTTAAAAATAATAAACAAATGAATGTTTCAGGAAACCTGTGCTAGACTGAATCAGGTGGAACTGATTTAATGTTATGGATAATTACATAATTAGTGCTGTAAAAAATAAACCATACTATCTACTTGATGGACTGGAGCTGCTGTGAAGGAGGTGTGTAATTATACAATCAGCATCCTCCTCCTATGCTGATTCTCGGTAATCCTTTTTCTGCCTTGTCTGAGAAGGGGCTTCCTGTCTTGTGTTTCCTGATGTTATTTAAGTGAACAGAACTGAGCATTGAATAGTTTCCAGTTCCTTGGTAAGTCTCTTCATGTCCTGTATCTATGTGAGCACATCCCCTGAGACTAGTGGCTTTCAAACTTTTTGATATAAACCCACAATAAGAAATGCATTTTACAGCAGGACCCAGTACATTGTATACACACATACCTGAAACCAAGGTTTATGGAACAATTTTTAAAATATAGCCTGTTTTACTAATTATTCTGCTGTATTTAATTTTTTAAAAATGCTGGTTGAGGCTCACCACTTGATTTCAGAATGTGCTAATGGCTTATGACTCTCATTTGGAAAATATTACCTAGACTTTTGGTGATTGCTAATGTTAGTTGAAAGGATTCCGAGAGTAGTGTTATGAGGCCACCATGGGCTTTGGGTAGCAGGTGGCATGGCATGGTTGAAAGAGCAAGAGCTTTGGAGTTGGGCAAATTTGGTTCTAAATCCCAACCTTCCCTCATTTTAGCTGTGTACTTTGAACATGTTACCAAACCTTTTTGAGCCTCAAATCCCTCATCTGTAAATCCGGGCCCCAAATGATTCAGGGAGTCAAGAGGTGGGGTATGGGGGGCTGAGCATAAGTGGGATTGATGTATCCATTAAATGATATCATGAAAGAAACACCTGGCCAGCGCTGTGAAAGTAAACATAGTATTGCAATCAGTGCTTCATAAAGTTTATATTCCTTTCCTCGCTCTTTCTCAACATCAAACATATGAACCTTCGAAGGGTGCTGTAACAGTCTCTGCCTCAAGGGGTGGCTTATAAAGATCAAATAGGATAATGGGTGCAAGGCTTAATAAATGCTCGTTTTTCTTAGTTCAACTTAAGGCAGCTTTACTGGTTCAGAGTAAATGTGTGCAAGTGTCCTACAAGGTTAATTGTCAACACTGGAAAACAAAACTGGTTCTGAAATTCTGTGTTGTGTTGTGACTGTTAGCAGCAAGGATTATTTTGAAATACAGTGGTATCACGTGTTGATATTGGAGAGCTGCTACAAAAACTGCCAAAAGATGATTTATAACAGAGCCCATTATAAATTGCTGTATACAAATTATTCCATATTGCATTATATGTAGAATTTAAAATAACTTTAAAAGTATTCAACAAAGGATTTTGCTTCATCAAGACCTAGAAAATGAACATCAGAAGACAACTAATTACCTATTGTGTAATATTCATCAAATTTTCTTTACCTTAACTGTAATACAGTATAATAATGTAATTGTGAGACTAAAAAAAATTTAACCTCCGTCTCCCTGTGTGAAATCTTGGAGAGGGGAGAATTTTCATTGTACAATTGTACATTGTTCTAAAACCACGTCCTTTTGTTGAAATGTTTTAGATAGTTTTTACTACTTCTGAAATAGTTCATGACTTTGAAATGCTATTTCCTCACTAGTTCCAATTTTTAACTTTCTTTCCTGAAAGGAAATTTCTTGGTCTCTATACTGTCTGTGCTCCTCTCTTCCATGCATCTTTTCTCTGCAATTGTACTGATACTGTGATTATTTAGTGGTAACCTGGGCTTTATTGGTCGTGGGAAGGGACATAAATCACCCAAGGCAAGTATGAAGTAATGGCAGCTACAAAGCGTCTTTACCTTATGTCTTATTTTCCATGGCGTCCAGTCTCTACTTGCTCTGAAATGTCTCAATCTCACATTAGGCATATGCTGGTTGATTGTACTTAATTTCTATGGCATTTCTGTTTTCAGACGCTTCCATCACATTAAGAAATCCCCTAATACTTGTGTTAAGTTCAGATCACCCTTACAGGCAAGCAGAAGAAAAAGCCTGGCTCCTTTAAGACAGAAACACCTTTTTCCCGGCCAGAAAGCTCATTGTAAAACTGAAGGGCTTAACCAAAAAGGGCTTTAATGTAAATTGAATATTAATAGAGAAAGGAGGTTAATTGGCCTTAGTAACTTGGTTGCTAAGGAAGCATTTTCCTGATTGGGAGAAAACTCTCCTGGGTGTTCTGCATCTTGTTGTGGACCTAAGATGCTTTGTTTTATCTCTTGCTTTCTGTTTCTGAGTTGGAAGAGGAAAGAGCAGAAAGCTATCATAGGAATGAAAAGCTGTGGGAAGCAGATGGTTGCTCTCTCTTAGCTACAGAAAGACAGAGCTAAATACTGACTAGCAACAAGCCAATGCCAGCAAGGACTCTTTGTTTAAGGCAGACAGTTGGAAATACCATGAGGGCAAGATATAAAGAACTTGCATGGGAGAACATAGAGAGGTTGGACTAGGGTTTTCTCAGTCCCTTAAAACATTGCAGGTGAGAGAAATTAAAGGACATCGTGAGTGGATATCCAACAACCACGTCAAATAATAGGGTTACATGTTTTCAACATGGTTCAGGTTGTTAAGAGAAGTTATTTAGCTTGTATTTACTTTGCATTTGGAAGGTTTTATACTTTATTATATATTAAATTTAGTAGATTTAGAATTTGTTAATCTATAATTATTTTAATAAAGAATGTTTGGTTACAGACATTGCTTTATGTTAGATGGTTTATTGTTTAGGGTGATAGAAGTAACTTGGGAGGAAATAAAATTTTTTTCAGTGAAATACTTTTTTCCAAAACAAAAATGACTTTGAATATCGACTAATCCATATAAGCTAAGCTCTCTGGTTATCTTTAAGTAATTTGTGAAAGATTATTTACGCATACTAAATGGTACTTGACTAACCTCGGGGAGTTAGTGCCTTATAGTTTACTTAATTTCATTTTTTTTCACTCACCTCTTTGTTCAACAAATATTTTTTTGAATATCTATTGAGCATCAGGCATTGTGTTAAAGGGTACCAAAAGAAATAAAGCTCTCCTAGGAGGTAGTGACACACTTCTTAGGAGAGTTTGGAAAATGAAAATAGTTTTGCTGGCATTTTATGGTCTGTTAGTTTTTCGAGGTTTTCTTCATTGTTAGGACTAAATATTATTATTTGTTGCACTGACTATTATTCTTGAGTTTTTAATGGCACTTTTAAATTACAGAATTCTTTTCAGCACTATTATTTGGATTATTTTTATAGACATAGACAAAAGACAGCTATAATTTTTTTGGCCCCTCCTATGACCCTGGATAGCGTCCTTATCGATAACCTGTCAATGTCTGGAATTTACCTGGTTTTCCCGGCTATTTAGGTCTTGTATGCTGAGTGTGATAGGAGGATCTCAGAGGAGAAGCAAAATGTGATGATCCTTTTGAAGGCCTCCGATTACAATAATATTCTCTGAGAAGCTAGTTTGCCATGGGATTACTTAAGTATAACCAGAGGACTTCGTAAATATACAGGTGGTGGTCAGTTATGACTCTAACACTGCAAGGCCAGACAGCATTATTAAGTAAAACACATTGATAGAATAATAGACTAAATTGGACCCCGTTAATAAGATAGGAATAGAGTAATATATTAAATATATGGAGGTAATCACTGGTCTCTTTCCTTTTTTTTTTTTAAGTTTATTTGTTTTGAGAGAGAGTACACATTTGCACATGTGTGAGTGGGAGAGAGGCAGAGAGAGAGAGGGAGAGAGAGAATTCCAGGCAGGCTTTACATTGTCAGCACCGAATGGGACTTGGGGCTTGAGCCCAGCAATGTGAGGTCATGACCTGAGCCGAAATCAAGAATCAGGTGCCCCTCATTCCTTTTTAATGTGGAGGTACAGGTACATTTTGATAGTTAAAACAACTTGTATGCTAAATCCACACATTTTCAGATTTATCTGCTCCCTAATTCTAATCTTACTTTACAATCTATTGGTTTAGGCTTTTTATATCCTTTGCAATTTGGATTGTCTTTTAAAGATTTGAGGTTTAGTAAATGAATGGTGTCTTCAGGAGAAAGGAGAACAACAAATACAAAGTTTAATGTTAAAAGGTAATTTTGTAGATTTTGAATACAATGAGAGAAACAGACTTTTGTAATGACAATATTTAGTGACCTTTTGGGTGTCACATTTATTTGAACTCTGTATTCATTATTTTATAATAAGAGTATTGTTTATGTATTTATTTATTTTTTGTAGCTGTGAGAGAGACTGCACTGAGCTGAGATTAAAAAAAATTTTTTAGAACTCAACTGCTTCTATTAAGATGAAGCCCAGCTAGTAAACTCATTAAGTAAGGACCCTAGGCACTCCTCTGGTGCGGAGACTGAAAGCACAGTATTGCAGACATCTTTGCATCACGGTCATGAATGACCTTGAAGGAAGCCAGCACTTCATAAAGCAAAATCCTCTCTGTGGCAGTTCGTTCTGATTTGATTGATGCTTTAGAAAAAGCTGTAAGATTTTCTTTTCTTTATAGTGTGGGGCCTATACTCCTTACACTTCATAGATTTTTGCACTTGTCTGGAGTATTTTGTTGGCAGGTTCTTATAAGTTCTGATCTTTCACTGACTGCAATGCAAGTAAGCAGTGAAATCTCTCTCCTTTGATCAATTGTTATTAGGGAGTGAGATCTTGGTGCATTGGGATTGTAGTTTTTACGAATGGAAGAACACTGACTTTCTAACTTGAGTGTAATACAATCATTTTTCTTCCATCATAATCTTTCCATGCATCTCAGTTGGTCGAAGGGTCTTTAACACTGAGGTTTCATGATTTATGGCATTCAAAGGATATATATTTCTGTCTAGCCACTATCCACTGTACTTTCTTAGATTGATAGCTTCCTTCATTTAGTTTTTACTTTAATGTCCAGTGAAGGTTTTTAGTATATATTTTTATATCCAAAGAAGAGGACACTAGAAATCTTAGAAGATAAAATTATTATTTTACCTCTGGAGTTTCTTGGTCATCTCCTACATAAGCAGTTATAAGTAAGGATCATGAAAAGGTGTAATCATTCATTTGTCTGCTGTGATCACTGCTGTGGAACACCAGGAGGAAATTCTTTAACACTTGGGCTCTGAAAAGTATGTAAAGGCTATTTTGGGATTCTGGGGGCTAGGTGTTTAAGGATTAACATATGCATTACAGATAGGTGGACATGGAACTCATACCAGGTACAATCTGGTGTATTGAAGAGACCATTTAGAACCTTCTCCTCTCTACCAAGGAGCATGGTCAGCTCGTGACTCCTAACCTCAGTGCCTCACTTTACCCCTTTGGGATTAGAATTTGCTATTCCTGACCTACTTCTCCTAACCTGACACTGAATTTTGCATCTAGATCGGCCCACCATTCTGCTTTTCCTTATACTTGGTCCTATATGATCCCCATTTATTTCTGACCTCACCCTTGTAATTTGATTCAAATTCCTGGTGTTTCTTCCTTTGTTTTGCAGTTTGGTTTGATGCTATATGGTTCTATCTGAACTAAGCCAGTCATTCAGGTTTTTTGATGGACTTCCAGTCTTGATTATTAAACTTCTGTCTTCTGAAGATAAAAGGGAAAAACAGACATTATTTTCTCCTAAGCCTTTTGCCCATAGTAATCCATAACTCCTGGAATTCCATAAAGTGACTGTGTGAGAAATTTTAAAGAAGGTAGTAAAAATATAAGAAGTGTAGTTTAGAAATACCTAAATATTTATTCTCTTATATCTTCCCAATTTGTTGAACCCAGAAATAGATCAGTAAATAGGTACTTAGCCAGCCTGTTTTTTATCCTTCAATTACTTGATTACGTCATGTCTCATGGGCAGCTTCATTTTGAAGACCCTCTTGAGAGTCTTTGAACATGTTTAATTTATTCTAAATCCCTTATATAATATATTTTCTGGCTGATGGACATCTAGATTTTTCTCTTTTAAAAGTACACCGTGAATTCATTGAGATAAATAAATTCTCTGCCTTTTATCCAACTGTTAGTAATTTTTCATTCTTTTCTTAACTAAATTCCTGAAATGGTTAGAAATCCATTGACTTTCATGAAATAGAAAGCAAATCAGTATGGACAATTGAGGTTTTAGTAAATAGAGATATATTTATAATTTTTCCAGGTAGTCACAATCAAGGTTTTCTTAGAGACTGATTTTGTAAAGTAGGTATATAAGCAGTTATAGCAGAAAATTCAAACTTATTAATGGTACGTGTAGAAGAGAGAATTGCTGTAGGTACTCACTAAAGTGCTAAGAAACTATTGCTCTGTTAAGCTTATAAAATAACAATGGATATTTGCAAAACTTTGGTAAAAAGTTTAAGAAAGGCTTTTGGAAAAGTTTTTCTAGCTTTGTTCAAAAGCTTTATTAAAGGACTATTGTACTTATTTCTAATTATTTCATATTAGGCCCTCAAATGCATTTTAAATGCCAAAATATTTTTTTTTATTTGTGAATTGATTGTTGGTTAATTACAATCTGCATTTTGGAGTAATAATGAATTAGAATGGGTACTATTGAATTTGAATAAAAACTTAAGAATTTTAAACAGATGTGACTATGGATGTCACACAAAAAGTCTTTATTTAAAAAAATGTAACAGGGTCAGTGATGGATTCATTACAAGGCATTAGAATGGATTTTTCACCAAATGATCATTTCCAATCACTCATCAATTCAATTCTCAACTTTTATTGAATAACTACGTTGTACTACTTAGTATAAAGGAAAAAACAAGATGTTTTTCCTACTTTCAACAATTATTTAAAAGCTACATATCTTAATAAACATTTGAGTGGTTTCTACAAAGAGAAAATATTTCTGTTACTATGTTACTGTTAATAAAAGCCAATTATAATTTATAATATGGAATAATGGAATAAAATTAAAAGTGGCAATAGAATTAACAAAATAAAACCATGAAAAACAACAATAGACAAATAAAACAGTAATAGCTTTAGGGATATAACTGAAATACAAAACATATGTATATTCTAATCCTGTTTTGCATGTGCCTTAGTGATTATGTTTTAGGTATGTATTTTGATTATATGTTGCTACCTAAAAAAACCCTGCAAAATATAGTAACTTTATTTATTATTTATTTATTTAAAGCTTATTTATTTATTTTGAAAGAGAGACAGAGTGTGTGCATGAGCACAAGCAGGGGAGGGGCAGAGAGAGAGGGAGTGAGAATGCCAAGCAGGCCCCATGCTGTCAGTGAGGAGTCCGACATGGAGCTCACTATCATGAACTGTGAGATCGTGACCTGAGTCGAAACCGAGAGTGGGACGCTTAACCGACTAAACCACCCACGTGCCCTGTAAAATGTAATGATTTTATGTAACAATCTGAGACTAGAGTCACCTGAAGTCTCAACTGGACTACACATCCAAGATGGCTTTTTCAGTCACATGTATGACAACTAAATTCAAATGGCTGGAATAATTGAGGCTGGGAAGACCTCTTTCTCTCTACATGGCTAGCTTGGGCTTCCTCCAGCTTGGATGTTTTAGGGTAGTTAGACATTTTAACTGGTGGCCTTCTCTCCAAGAACACAGAGTCCAAGAGACCCACATGGCACCTGAAGAACTTCTTGCAACATCACTTTTTCCACATTGTCTTAGTCAGAAATGTGTCTCAGGTCTCCTAGTTTCAAAGGCAGGAAACCACCTGGGGGCCTGTATATACTCAGAAGACATGGCTTATTGTGAATGAGAGGAGGAGCTACCACATTGTGTAGTATTCATTAATAAGTGCATTATAATCATTATATATTTGATCAAATTTGTATCAGCATACTTGCAAAATTAAAATTCATGTGAATTTTATAAGGAACAATATTTTATGGCTAAATTATAGTTTCATCTGTAGCTCAGTAAGGTTTTAGTTGCAATGAGAAAAATAAATCTTTCAAAAATATTTGCCTAATGCTTTCATTTTAATGTATATCGAATATATTCTGTGTGTAGAGTATTACCCAGTTCATTAGGGGAAAAATACTGGGAATTATAAGATCCTATTTTACAAGACCTAGAACTCAAACAAATGTTAGCTTTTGAGACAAGGGCTACACATCAAGAGTCAATTAGCAACCTACAGCAGTGACACAAATTTTCAGGGAAGGGAGAGATAAACATTGTCGGAAATTATTTAGGAAGCCTTTAGAACAGAATTGAAACTAAGCTAAAGAGTGAAGAATGGGTGAAATTTTGGGTAAATGAAAAGTAAACCTGATGATGTAAACCTGAGTATGTAGAATCACTCAAGTTCTTGAAAACTGCTATGTAATAATAGCAATTGTTATTAATGGGACTTAGGAGATCCATTCTGAATGAGTGGAAGAGATCCATGTAAGGTATGGCTAGATTGCAGAGAGCTTTTATATTAACATCTGTTGTTTTTCCCCTGTTCAGCACTCATTTTTCACTCTCTGATTAGGTACTTTTATTTTCTCCCAACTGATTCATTTGGTGAATATTTACTGAGCTCATACTGTATTTCAGACACTGTTCTATATTTTGAAGATACAGTGGTGAATTTCACTGTCAAAACCTAGCCCTTAGGTTATCTTCCCCTACGTTCCCCAACTGGGAATTGTTTTGTTATGACAGTTAATCAAAGTGTCCTGCCCTCCCCTGGCCTAGGGTAAGCATATGACTAACCTAATAGAGGCCCAAGGATGGAAAATGGATGGAGTTGAGTCATTCTGAATGTGATGCCCTGAGGAGTCTGTTAGATCTTTTCATCTACATTCCCAGAGCTAACATGGTTCTTGTCTTTCCCCAGGCAGAGATAAATTTTTCCTTAAATTCTAGAAACTAGCACCCATCCTTTCAANGACTTCCTCTTTGCCAATTCTGATGCCTTTGATTTCCTTTTGTTGTCTGATGGCAGCCAGTGAACCTTAAGACAATATTGTATACCTTGTCTCTTCCTAAGGGATTTGAACTATACTGTGCAATCAGTAAGGCACTCTTGGCAATTTTTGAAGAGCTTTATTTTTAAGAAGATTTGGAGACGTCTTATTATGTTAGAAGAGGGAGTGATTGCAATTAAATCGACCACTAGAAAGCTGTTAAAATGTCCAAGTATAGGGGTGAATAAAGGGGTGAATTAGGTTGATTGTATGAATAGAAAGAAGTGTTGGAGAAGAGCAGGGTTGGTACTAGGGTGAAGCAGGAGAGGCATACTCACCTAGGATGAGTACCTCCTTAAATTTTGTGCCCTAGGTGCCTCTCTTATCTCATCCTAGAAATTTAATCTGAGAGTGGTATTTAAAGGGAAAATGGAAGGGCCTGGTGACTGATTAGATATAGGAAGGAATCATAATCATAATACTAATTACACCTGTCACTATGTGCAGATGTTGGGCTAAGCCCTCTACCTTTAACTAAAAAATACTCTGTAGGGTAAATTTTACTATCTCCATTTTACTGTTGAATACTGTGTCTAGGTTACCTAGGTCATAAGGGAAAGAACTGAAGTGTAAGAAAAAGGGATTTAAAAATGAGAATTATACCAAACATATGAAGAAGAATTAGTGCCGGTTCTATACAAGCTCTTTTAGAAAATGTAGAAAATGTAAGAAGAGGAAACACTACCCAGTTCATTTTATGAAGTTAATATTACACTGACACTAAAATCAAACAAAGATAGTACAAAAAATAAAACTACAGATCTATATCCCTTCTGAATACAGATGCAAAAATCTTTAATATTAGCAAATAGAATTCAGCAATACAGAAATTAAACAGCATGACCACACATGGTTCATCTTACAGATACAAGACTAGTTTGTATTTTGAAAAATAAATTAATACAACCCACTGTATTAACTAGTTAAAGAAGGAAAATGATATCAAATTAACACTGAAAAAGCATTTGACAAAATTCAACACCTGTTCCTGATACAAACCGAAAAGTAGAAGCAGAAGGAAACTTCCTTTACTTGATAAAATGTATAGTTAGTATTCTATTTAATGGTGAAAAGCTGAACGCTATTCTCCTCAATCCAGGAACAAGTCAAGATTGTCTCCTCTCACCATTCTTATTCAAATAGTGATAGAAGTTCCAGCCAGTGCAATAAGGCAAGAAGAGGAAATAAAAGATACAGATTGAAAAAGAAATAAAACTGTCTCAATTTGCAGATGACATGATTTTTTATGTGGCAAAGTCTAAGAAATTTATTTGAAAAAAATTTTTAATGTTTATTTTTGAGAAAGAATGCGAGGGGGAGAGAGAGCAAGAGTGTGAGCGTACATCAGTAGGGCAGAGAAAGAGAGAGAGAGGAAGACCCAGAATCCAAAGCAGCCTCCATGCTCTGTGCGGAAAGCTCACACCCCTCACATGGGGTTTGAATTCACAAGCCAGGAGATCATGACTTGAGCCGAAGTCCAGACATTCAAATGACTGAGCCACCTGGGTGCCCCCTAAGAAGTTTATTTGTAAAAATGCAGCAAACCTAAAACTATAAGTTAGTTTATCAAGGTTTCTGGATACAAGAAAACATAACAAAAGTCAATTGAATGAATGAATGAAATGAATGAATGAAAAGTTACCAGCAATGAATAAGTGGAAATGACTTTAAAAATATCACTTACAATTGCTCCAAAGAATTGGAAAATACTTAGGTATAAGTCTAAAAAAAGGTTAAAAGCACTTATATGCTGAGAACTATAAAATGCTGATAAAAGAAATAACAGAAAATTAAATAAATGGAGAGTTAGACAGTATTCGTAAACTGGAAGATTGGGCATAGGGATGATACCAGTTCTCTCTACTAGATATATACATTTACACAATTCCTATCAAAATCCCAGCAAGATTTATTGTATATATAGACAATATTGTCCTATAATTTTTTTAAAAAGTTAAATGAACTAGAATGGGAGGAATCAGCCTACCTGATTTTAAGACTTACGTAGCCAAACAGTAAAGATTGTGTGATATTAGTGGAGGGATAGACACATTGCTCTCAGTAAAATAGAATAGAGACTCCAGAAATAGACCTACATAAATATGTTCAGCTGATTTTTGACAAAAGTACAAAGGCAATTCAGTTGAAGAAAGCTCGTTTCAACAACAGTAGCTGGAGCAATTGGGCATCCAGAGGCAAGAAATCACTCCTGACCTACGTCTTACACCTCATACAGAAATTAACTCAAAATAAATCATGGACTTAAAACTACAATATAAAATTCTAAAGCTTTTAGGAAGAAAATAAGAGGAAAAAAATTTGAGTATCTAGGACTAGGCAAAGAATTCTTTGACTTGAGACCAAAAGCATTATCCATAAAAAGAAAAATCGATAATTTGGACTTCCTCAAACTTAAAAACTTTTGCTATGTAGAAGACCCAGTTAAGAGGATTAAAAAAAGGGGTGCCTGGGTGGCTCAGTCGGTTAAGCGTCCTACTTCAACACAACCCATGATTTCATGGTTATTGGGTTCGAACCCTGCATTGGGCTCTGTGCTGACAGCTCAGAGTCTGGAGCCTGCTTTGGATTCTGTGTGTGTTTCTCTCTATGATCCTCCTCTGCTTGCAGTCTGTCTCTCTCTGTCTGTCAAAAATGAACAAATGTTAAAAAAATTAAAAAGGGTGAAAAGTCTCAACGTGGGGGAAATTATTTTCAAATCACATATCCTGCAAAGGACCGCTATTGAGATTACATAATGCGTTCTCAAAACTTAAACAGTCCAATAGAAAATAGGCAAAAGACATGGGGGGTCATTGGAGAGGCTATAAAGATGCAAATTAAAACCACAATGAGGTATCAGTACATACCTATCAAAATGACTAAAACAAAAATTTAAATTAGACAAAAAAACAGTTTCAACACCAAAGCTGACAAGGATGCAGAGAAAAAGAATCACTCCTACAACTGCTGGTTGAAATGTAAAATGATGTAACCACTCTGGAAGAAACTTGGTGGTTTCTTAAAAAAGTAAAACATTCAACTGCCATTTAACACAGCAGTTACACTCTTAGGCATTTATGCTAGAGAAATGAAAACATACGTTCATCCGAAAACCTGTACACATATTTTTATAGCAGTTTTATTTGTAATAATGGAAAACTGGAAACAACCCATTGATGGGTGTATTGTTAGAATCTAACAATAATACCTGTGGTACAGCCATACTATGGAACACTCTACAGCAATAAAAAAGGAGCAAAGTACTGATACGCACATAGATGAATCACCAGAGAACTATGCTGAGTAGATAAAATCAGTCCCCAAGGGTAATGTAATGTGTGGTTCCATTTGTATACTATTTTTAAAATGATAAAGTGATAGATTGGAGAACACATTGCCACTTGCAATCTCCAGGGTTAAGGAGAGGATGGAGAAGGGAGAGAAGTGTGGCTATGGAAGGACAACACGAGGGATCTTTGTGATGATGCAAATGCTCTGTATCTTCCCTGTATCAGTGCTCATATGCTTGTCTTCATTTTGCATTATATTTTTGCAAATGTAACAATTGAGGGCAACTGAGTAAAGGACAGACTTTTTGTATTATTTTTTGTAATTCATGTGTATCTGATGTGTGTTTATAAAAATTTTAAGATTAAAAGTTTAGTTAAAAGTGATTTTATTTATTAATGTTGTATTTATTTCCTTTTTTTTTAGTTTTTTAAAAATGTTTTATTTATTTCAGAGACAGAGTGTGTGAGCAGGGGAGGGTCAGAGAGACAGGGAGATACAGAATCCGAAACAGGCTCCAGGCTCTGAGCTGTCAGCACACAGCCCGATGCAGCGCTCGGACCCACAAACCTTGAGATCATGACCTGAGCTGAAGTCGGCTGCTTAACCGACTGAGCCACCCAGGTGCCTCAGTGTTTTATTTATTTCTGAGAGAGAGAGAGGGAGAGGGAGAAGGAGAAGAGGGAGAAGAGGGAGGAGAGGGAGAGGGAGAGGGAGAGGAAGGGAGACAGCGTGAGCAGGGGAGGGTCAGAGAGAGAGGGAGACACAGAATCTGAAACAGTCTCCAGGCTCCAAGCTGGCTGTCAGCACAGAGCTGGACACAGGCTTGAACCCACCCACGACTGAACCACCCAGGCACCCCTCAAAAATGATTTTAGATTTCAAAGTTAATAAAAGGGTGAATGAAGGTGCTTTTTAATGTAACTAGGAAAATCCCATTCCTTCATTGCAGTTGGTTTCCAGAACTTATTTGAAAATTACAATGAAAATAAATTAACACAAATATGATGATGTTTAATAAGCACTTAAGATCTTAGAGATTTTTTGTATATTGTAGTAAGAGAAAACTTATTGACTGAAATGGATCTCTAATTGATGTGATTTCAGGCAACATGACCAAATCAAGTGGAGCAATCCTAGTGATGTAGGATATTTTGCGGGGAGGGAGTAATATATAGACAGGTGTTCTTTCTATGGACCCTGTTTAGAAGTCAGCTTTTCTGCTATGACTGCCTTTTTAAGGCTTTAAAAAAAGTTATTTACGGGGCGCCTGGGTGGCTTAGTCGGTTAAGCGTCCGACTTTCGCTTAGGTCATGATCTCGCGGTTTGTGGGTTCGAGCCCCGCGTCGGGCTCTGTGCTGACTGCCAGCTCAGAGCCTGGAGCCTGTTTCAGAGTCTGTGACTCCCTCTCTCTCTGACCCTCCCCTGCTCACGCTGTCTCTCTCTCTCTCTCTCCTAGAAATAAATTAAAAAAAAAAAAAGTTATTTACTTATTTTGAGAGAAAGAGAAAAAGCACCAACAGTGGAGGGGCAGAGGGAGAGAGAAAGAGAGAGAGAGAGAGAGAGAATTCCAAGTAGGCTCCTTGCTGTCAGCGCTGAGCCCAACGTGGGACTCGGTTCCATGAACCATGAGATCGTGACCTGAGCTGAAACCAAGAGTAAGACGCTCAACCAAATGAGCTCCCTAGGCTCCCCATGCCTCTTTAAGCTTTTCTTCCTTCCTTCAATTCACTGCCTTCCATGACACTCCAGGGAGAATTTGACAGTGCAGTAGAGCTAAAAGGATGCAACTCAGCAGTGATCATTTGAATGTATACTTTTCTACCTGAAGTTAGGAATAGGGTTTCTCTTTTAATATTGTTAGCATGCTTTATTGGTAGGGACGTAGGATTTAATCTTGCTATTATAATAATTTCCATAAAATGTCTTCTTACATATTTCACACTTTAATGTAGACTAAGAAATTCCCAGGAGACCTGCATGTTGACAAAGTCCTACCTAAAATTTAACAAGATCTATTTTTCCCATATTTTTGTAATGTGGACAAATTGACTTGACTTATATCTCTTATTTGTAGATTGCAGTGAAGGCTTTTCAAGAAGTGTTTTTAGTTGGATTAATACTGACTTAAGGTCATTTGGTTAATACATAGTCAGGGAGCTGTAAAAACCACATTATAAGACCAGGGTTAATTAGTACCAGTAAAATCATATTATGGAGAATATAATACTAAAAAGCTTTCTGAATAATAAGACTATTTCCATAACAAAATATTGGAAACATGTGTGTCTGATTTTCTTCTTGAAATATAAAAATAATTATATTTATAATAGATGCATCTACATACTTAAAATGGAAATATGGAATTTTTTATACAAATGCTACAAATTTAGTTAAATAGCTTTCATATTTGAAGATCAGTTTGAACTGATAAAATAAAATAAAACAAATAAAATTTTTATTTTGGATTGTCACATTAAGTTATCTCAAAATTTAGTATATGGTAAAAGTAACATCAAACCAATGGAGGGAAAGAGTAGTTATTAATTAAATGCTATTAGGATAGCCAGATAACTATTTGGAAAAACAAGATTGGGTACCAACTTTATATCATATGCCTAAATGTCATATGCTAAATGTGCAAATTCAAATGTAAGAGCGCTAAAGGGAAACTATAGGTTTATATTTTTATAATATGGAGTGGCAAGGGCTTTCAAAATATGACACTAATAACAACAAAAAAAATATGTTACTGATCTCTATTGGTATATGACAAACCATGCTGAAACTTTGTGGCTTAAAACAATGGTGTGATTGTGTCTCTCTTAAGATCTGTATTGGTTAGGTTGTTCCAGGGTCTCACCTGGACTCATTTATGAGACTGCCTTTGTCTGGTGGATTGGCTGGAGCTGAAGGATCCAAGAGGCTGCAATCTCTCCTACTCTGTTGTGTCTTATTCATTTGTCTGGCCCAAGCTTCTTTATATGGTGGCTGGGTCCTAAGGAAGCAAATTAGAAGGTAGAGGGAAGAACCCATCTTAGGTGGCCTATGAGGCCTAAGCTCCATAAGTCACACTTCTGCCGCGTTGTATTGGTCACAAATTGCAAGGTCAATCAGATATAAGGGAGCAAGTAAATAGACTCCATTTTCTGAGTAGCAGCATCACATTGCATAGTAACATGACCATAAAGAGGCATAATTTTTTGGCATCCATTATTAAAATGATCTCCTCCAGTATATCTCTTGCTAATAGACACTGCCTGAAAACAAGAACCAAGTAGATTTGGGTAACATTTTAGATAAATCCCTTACCCTGTAAACATTTACCGCTTGCTTTCTAGAATTTAAGGTCTAAATAGGTTTGGATTATGTGATAACTTTATTCTTTGAACTTGTCAACCATACCCTAATTTATAATCAAAATAAATTTATCAGTAACTTTAAGCAGTTTGATTATGATGTGCCTTGGTGTAGTTTTCTTCATTTTTCTTGTGATTGGGATTCGTTGAGCTTCTTATACATGTGGGTTTATAGCTTTATAAATATTTCTTTGTCTCCCCTGACTCCATTCTTTTCCTTTGGGGACTTTAATTACACACATATTGGATTGCCTGAAGTTGTCCTAGATCATTGATGCTCCATTCATTTCTTTATTTAGTCTTTCTTATCTGTTTTATTTTGGATAATTTCATTGCTTTGTCTTAAAGTTTACCAATGTTTTCTTCTGCACTGTATGATCTTTCTCAGATGTAATTTTCATCTCTGTAACTTTGGTTTGGGTCTTCCCCCCCCCCCCATCCTTAGTTTTATTGAGATGTAATTGACATACATCATAAGCTTAAAGTATATAACATGATGGTCTGGTTTACATATATTGTGAAATGATTACCATGATGGGGCCAGCTAACATTCATCTTCTCATATAGATAAAATAAAAAGAAAAGAAAGGAAAGAAGGAAAAAGAAATTCTTTTTCTGATGTGAACTCTTAGAATTTACTCTCTTAACAGCTTTCTTATATATCGTATAGCAGTGTTAGCTCTAGTAAGCATGTTATACATTACACCCACACTACTTACTTACCTCTTGACCACCTTCCTCTGGTTCCACCTCCCCCCATCCTCCACCTTTGGTAATTCACAAGTCTGATCTCTTTCTATGAGTTTTAAAAAATTACACATTTAAGTGAGATCATACAGTATTTGTCTTTGGCTTGCTTCACTTAACATAATGCCTTCAAAGTCCATTTGTATTGTTGTAAATGGTAGGGTTTCCTCATTTTTTTTTTAATGTTTATTTATTTTTGAGATAGAGAGAGAGAGAGACAGACAGAGTGTGAGCAAGGCAGGGGCGGGGAAAGAGGGAGACACAGAATCCGAAGAAGAGTTCAGGCTGTGAACTGTCAGCACCCAGCTCGATGCAGGGCTCCAACCCACAAACTGTGAGATCATGACCTGGTCTAAAGTCGAATGCTTAACTGACTGAACCACCCAGGCACCCCAGGATATCATTTTTAATGGCTAAATAATTTTCCATTATATATACCACAACTTTTATTCATTGATCCACTGATGGACACTTAAGTTGTTTCCATGTCTTGACTATTGTAAGTAATGCTGCTGTGAACATGGGAGTGCAGAAATATTTTCAAGTTTTTGTCTCACTGTTTTTCTTTCCTTTCGACATACTCTCAGAAGTGGAATTGCTAGATCATATGATAGTTACATTTTAATTTTTTTGAGTATTCTCTATATTTTTTTCTATAGTGAGTGTACCAATTTACAGTCCCACCAATAGTGCACAAGAGTTCTCTTTCCTTACATCAATACCAGCATTTGTTATCGCTTGTATTTTTGATGATGGCTCTTCTAACAGGTGTGAGGTGATATCTTATTATGGTTTTAATTTGCATTGCCATAATGAATATATATTCTCAGCATCTTTTCTTGTACCATCTAGGCTTTTGTGTATCTTCTTTGGAGAAATGTCTCTTTAGGTCTTTTGCCCATTTTAAAATTGGGCAGTGATTGTTATTATTGTTGTTATTATTATTATTAATTATTGTTTTGCTGTTGAATTGTATGAGTTCTTTATATATTTTGGATATTAGCCCCTTACTGTATATATGGTCTGCAGATATTTTTTTCCCCATTCTGTCGGTTGTCTTTCCACTTTGTTGTTGGCTCCTTTTGCTGTGCAGAAGCTTTTTAGTTTGATATAGTCCTATTTATTTATTTTTTATTTTGTTGCCTATGCTTAGGTGTCATATTCAAAAAATAATTACCAAAACGCATGTCAAGGAGCTTTATTCCTATGCTTTCTTCTTTGAGTTTCATGTTCCAAAGATCTTTTTTTAAAATATCTGCTAAGCCTGTTTAACATTTCTTCTAGCTTGGTGATTGACAAATGATAGCCATATATCAAATCTAGCCCACAAGATTTGTTTTGTAAATAAAGTTTTATTGGAACACAGCCATAGCCATTTATTAACACACTGTTTATGGCTGCTTTTTTGTGTTACAGTGGCTGAGTTGAATAGCTGTTACAGAGACTGAATGGCCTGCAAAACCTAAATTATGTACTATCCTGCCCTTTATAGAGAAAAAAAACATTCTGACCCCTGGGTGTCTTGAACATAGTGGAATACTTATAGTAACTCTTTTGCTATGTTTACTAATTCTATCAGTGGTGTCATTTCTGGGTTACTTTCAATTGATCGATTTTTTTTGTTGTTATTGCTTCATTTTTACTTGCATTTTTCTGCTTTTTTACATGCTTTTTTTTTTTTTAATTAGATGACAGACATTGGTGGATACCTAGTATGTACTGGGTATTTTTGTTTTCTTTTTTTTGGCGGGGGGAGCAGTGATTTATTTATTTGAGAGAGACAGAGACAACACAACCTAACAAGGGGCAGAGAGAGAGGGAGAGAGAATCCCAAGTAGGCTCTGCACTGCCAGCACAGAGCCTGACATAGGGCTCAAACTCACAAAACTGTGAGTTTGTGACTTGATCTAAAACCAAGAGTTGGAAGCTTAACTGACTGAGCCACCCAGGCACTCCTATTTTTGTTTTCTTCTAAATATTTTTGAACCTTGTTCTGGGATACATTTAGGTTATCTGGAAACTGTATGATCCTTTTCAAATCTGAAAGTTAACCTTTATTAAATGGCACCAGAGCAGCCTTTTGTCTAGGGCTAATTTTGCTCATTAATGAGATAAATGTCTTTAGATGACTTTATCCAATGCCCCATGAATTATGGCTAGTAGGACCCCAAATTACCCTCAGCCCTGTGTATGTATCAGTTTCTCTAATTCTTTTTCTTTTCTTGACCTGAGTTTTTTCCTCAAGTATATGAACTAATCCATACTCAGCTGAAGATGTGAAGGATTCTTTTTTTTTTCTTTTTTTTTTTTAATGTTTTATTTATTTCTGAGAAAGAGACAGCATGAGCAAGGGATGGTCAGAGAGAGAAAGAGATACAGAATCTGAAACAGCCTCCAGGCTCTGAGCTAGTTGTCAGCACAGAGCCCGACGCAGGGCTTGAACCCATGAACTGTGAGATCATGACCTGAGCTGACGCCAGGTGCTCATCCGAGCCACCCAGGTGCCCCCATGAGAGATTCTTTTTTCTGTGCTGATCTCTCCTCTCTGATTGTTTGCCCTGCAAGCTCTTAAGAGTCGTGGCCTCCTGGATTCTCAGTTCCAGCTCCTACACTCAAGAAGCCTGGTGGGCTCTGCCTGAGTTATGTCTCCCTGCACCGTTGCCTGAAAACTCTCTCTAGGCAATATGCTGGAACAATCTTAGAGCTTACTTTCTGTTTATCTCATGTCTCAGGGATCCATGTCTTTTGTTGCCTGATGCCCAATGTCTTGAAAAATCATTCTTTCATATATTTTGTTAAGTTTTTTAGTTGTTTCAGGCAGCAAGATAAGTCTGTTCTCTGTTACTTCTTCTTGGCTCATGATATTTGTATTTCACTATATTAAAAATAAATAACATTATAGAACATACTATAAACAAAGTTGAAAGAGAAATGACAAACTGGGAAAAGCATTTGCAATCATTATGCCCTACTAAGGATTAATAGCTCTAATATATAAGCAGGTCTTGTAAATCAATATGAAAAAGATGAACAATCCCAATAGAGAAGTGAAAAAGTAACTTATATTAGTTTATTTGCTTTTATTAGTGCGCAGTTGGCAAAA
Organism: Crocuta crocuta; assembly: GCF_008692635.1. Classification (NCBI taxonomy): domain Eukaryota; kingdom Metazoa; phylum Chordata; class Mammalia; order Carnivora; family Hyaenidae; genus Crocuta; species Crocuta crocuta. The sequence continues at coordinate 1,530,830 of NW_027529433.1, read as the reverse complement.
GAAGAAACTAAAATGACCAGTAAATACATGAAAACATTTTCTGTTCTAATTATAATCAGAGATACTAATAGAAATGACACAGAAATACCACTTTCATCTATCATATTGCCAAGGAAGAAGACAAATGATGATATGCATTGGTGACAAAACTGGTACAGCCTTTCTGGAATGCAATCTGGTAACATGTATGAAAATTAAAATAGCTACTTTTCGCAGCAATTTTAATTCTCCAAATTTGTCCTAACAAATAATCCCATAAATTTATAAGTAAAAGATTTTATTGTAGAATTACTGACAAAAACTGGAAATAACTTGAATATCAGTTATTAGTCAAGTGGTTAATCTTTGCATATGCAATTATTTATTATTTTTAAATCCTAAAATAATTATTTTTGTCATTTTTACAGTTATTTTCTTCAGTTGTTAAATATAGGCATATATATATTCAGGATATGACTATTCTATTGCAAACAATGAGGTAGATACATATTTGTTAACACAGAAAGATATCTGCTACATATTAAGTGAGGAAGAAGACAAGTTATAAACTAGTATGTTTAGGTGATACCATGAGAAATACACACACACACACACACACACACACACACACACGGTAGTTCTGGAAAGTAGAATTGCCTTGAAGGTAGAATTACAGGTGATTTTTCATTTTGAAACATTTTTTTTAACATTTAGTTATTTTTGAGAGACAGAGAGAGACAGAACGTGAGCGAAGGAGGGACAGACAGAGAGGGAGACAGAATCCCAAGCAAGCTGCCGGCTCCAGGCTCCCCAAGCTGTCAGCACAGAGTCCGATGCAGTGGCTCGAACCCATTAACCATGAGGTCATGACCTGAGCCAAAGTCGGACACTTTAACCGAATGAGCCACCCAGGTGCCTCTGATTTTTATTTTTTTAGTTTGTCTTCTCATATTTAAAATTTGTTAAAATAATGAGCATGTATAACTTTTACAGTCAGAGACAGATAAACAAACCAGAAAGGAAACCTTCATAGAGAAGCCGTATAAAGTTCTAAGAAACTAGGTTATAAAATGAAAATGAGGGGTGCCTGAGAGGCTCAGTTGGTTAAGCATCCAACTCTTGATTTCAGCTCAGGTCATGATCTCATGGTTTGTGAAATCAAGCCCTGCATCAGGCTCCATGATGACAGTGCAGAGGCTACTTGGGATTCTTTCTCTCCCTCTGTCTCTCTGCTCTTCCCCTGCTTGCATGTTCTCTCTCTTTCTCTCTCTCTCAAAATAAATAAATGAACTTAAAAAAAATGTTTATTTATTTTGAGAGGTAGGGAGGGGCAGAGAAAGGGAGAGAGAATCTCAAACAGGCTTCAGGCTGTCAGTGCAGA
>NW_027529433.1:1526501-1529454 GCF_008692635.1 Crocuta crocuta | reverse complement strand
GTCTCATAAACTGTGAGATCATTACCTGAGCCGAAATCAAGAATTGGCCATTTAACTGACTGAGCCACCCAGGTGCCCAAACATCTTTAATAATTTTTAAAACCATTATTTTTAATATATCACATAACAATATTTATGTCACAGGTACTAATAAACATCCACAAAAAGTAGTTTGGTTTTTAAAATTATTTTTAAAAGTAAAATAAGGGACTAAAAATAGTTTTTACCAGGCATCAAATCTACTTGGATGATTGGATGCGTTTATCATTATCATGGTAAAGTTAGCAGATACTAATTATCTCTGTATGAGAGCCATCTTTGATTTCATTTTCGTTCAAGTTTTGTCTAAAATGTGGTCTTTGATGAAAAGAATTGCAGATTTTTTTTGTTTTATTTTCACTAGGAGTTGTATATATACTTGCAGCCAGTGTTTTCTTTTCCCCCAGCATGTCACGGTCCACTGTGGCTCCTGCTTGGCTCCTCCTGGCTGGGGAGGGATGGCATTAGACAGGAAGGGCTAAGGTTTATATCACTGCTGAAGAAGTTGGACCAGTGATTTAGTGCCTTTCCCCATGAGGGTCTCTCAACTTCCTCTGTTTCTAAACCACTCCTTTTCTCCTAGACATTCTGGCTTCTAAAGAACAAGACAACTCTTGTCTTTCTTAAAAATGTATTACTTTAGTGGGAAAATTAACATACATTAATGATCTTGATCTCTGTACACCCTTCTGACAGACCAACTCTTGAAACTGCAGAGACAAGCATTCTATCAGCTTCTGTCCTTTGCCTTACACGTAGTTGCTTTCCACTAATACTGTATAATAGGAACTGGGATTTATTTCCAAAGATATTACTAATCTTTCGAGTGAAAACACTGGCACACTAGCGTTCACTAGGATATCATTTTTATAGTCCAGTAAAGACTCCTAAAGCTTCAGTTCTACAGTCTGTCTGGATTTGGAATATTTTTATGCACTGCTGTGAGAAAAGCAGGTGCACTCGCACATTTATTTCTAAGATTTGTCTATTTTGTCATATGATTTGGGTTTAAAATTTCTCCAGATGTCAATCTCAGCCATTTTTGCTATTAGTAGAGGAGCTTAAAAGGTAGCTCTTATAAGTCTAACTCCATATTTATTTTAGAACAGCTTAAATCTTGTAGCCTGTTTTCTCTCTCAGATATGTTTTTTGTGGAATGACTTAAATCCAAAGTTAGCTCAAAATGGAACCCTTTCCCTGTTGGAATATTGCTGTTTTAATACCTTACAGTCTTTTCCAGTTTGTGGTATCAACACTGCTTTGCAATTTCTTTTGCTGCCCTCTAGCCCTTTGGCTCTTCTTTCCATTATTGTATTTCCTTGGTGAGTGCTTGTGCCCGGTTCTGAGGCATCGAGGGGAGGGGTCTATAGGTTGTGGGCTCACTAGACTGGCTTTATTACTGAAGTCTTGAGGGCTCATAATGAGACTCATCTATCTAAAATATGGCAAAGTTTGTTAGCTGATGTTAGCATCCTAGTGAGAATTGTGAGCTGGCCTGGTAATTTAGCATTTCATTCTAAAGTGAAGGTTTCTGTGAACACATTATGTAGACTAATGGCCTTCCTTAGCGAAAGACATAACCAATTAGTAATTCCATATCCTTTTATACTGTGCTCTGCCACACCCCAGTGCCCCAGTTTTTGTTGTAAAATCATCAGATCAAATATTATCTTCTGTCTTCTAACTACTGTCTTTAATGTTCATACTATTGTACATATGTCTTCCACTATACCTAGAGAAATACCTACAAAGAGATACCTATGAATTACATACAAAGAAATCTTACCAGTGACCTCAAGGTTAAGGTGAATTAGCTCAATTTACTTGGTAGTTGTGTGTGATTTTTGAAGCAATAATATATTTTATTTTTGAATTTAGCAAAATTAGATCCCCTGCAAAATTATGGCCAGTTATATTTAAAATATCTTAAAGTTATTATATATTTTGTGAAACAGAATTTCCAGTCAACGTTTTTTTTTAAGAAGGAATTTTATTTTCTTTCTTGAGGAAGGAATACCATGTAAATACAAGTCATTTTTATTACTGTTATGAATGCTAATGACTTTTATCCCTCCAAATATTAGTATTAAAATTTAAAAACATTCCTTTTTGCCAAACCCAAATGCTCCTTAATAAAGATCAAAGGTCACAGAGCTATGATGATTCAGTAGTAAAATATCAAAGAATTTAGAAAGTCTTTTTTTACAATTGCTTAAATTAGGTGAAAAGGTCTATCAAAAGATCTAGGACTGTCTTAAATTACAGCATAACATTTGCCCAAAGAAGCTGCGAGAGAACTTACAATAGATTCATTCTGCAAGAATTTCAGTCTCAGCAACAAGATAGCCATGTTTAAAACCTAAACCCAAACTAGAAACTTGAATCATTTTCTTCATTTGATTTAAAAATACATTTCAAATAATACATAATAGTAGCTCCATTTTAATAGTTGAAGATGCCAGACTTACAGGGTGTAAAATAACAAGCATATTTCTACTCTAGTAGATTTTTTTTTCCTTAACTATCATTCATATTGCTCACAAAATCAAACAAAGCAATCTTGTAAAATTGGGATATTGTTTATTATACTACTGTTCACAGTGGTGTGGGCCTAGGAGAAAATTGGTGTATGGATCTGGAGAACTAGAAGGAAGAGAAATGACATTTCAAAACTGGTTTAAAAAAACAAAACAAAACCCATAAGGATACCATATGGAAATGGATCAATTGTTGCTCTAAAGAAATCTTGTTTCCCACTGTGACATTTAGTAGATTCTGCTGTAGTTATGATTGTCTCATTCAAGAGGGTTAAGAAAGTTGTCTTTCAGTACAGGCTCTCAGAAGCTAAGTCCAGGTATGATGAGGGAGCATGAGGCAGGCTGAAGGGCAAAATACAGGCTGGCACAGTACCCCC
>NW_027529433.1:1488574-1526455 GCF_008692635.1 Crocuta crocuta | reverse complement strand
AACCCCAGGTGGAACATGTGTGATATTCCTCAGACAGTCCTGGCTACCCAAGAACAAAGGAAAGGGGTTTAAGTGTTTTCCGTGGTGATGGAGGAAACAAAGACAAATGAAAAATTAAATTCCTTTACTGCCTACAAGGCCACTGGTAAGTCCTTGAAACTGGCAGAGTGACCTCCCTCTGGGAGCTCCACTGCCTCGATGATGACACTTTGCCAGGGGCAAAAGAGAACCTTAGCTTAACTTTATCCCAACCTCAAGGATCCTGTAAGTCCACTTCGTCCATCTCAACTGCCCCAAAGTATATGCTGCAATCATACTCCAAGTTTATGGCCCCCTTATATACATCTAAAGGGTCTCATGACCGACGTTTTATTAAATGATAATAAATGGCATTTCCCTAGCAATGGTTAGCCCCTCAAGGTTCTGGAAACCTTGCTTCCAAAATTCCTTAGAGACGTGATTCTATCCCTGACCCCCTCCCAGCCCATATATATATATATATACACACACACACATAGGCATTATATATATAATGAGTGCCCCTCTTCCTGGCCATGGGTCCTGTCCCTGTGCTTTAATAAAATCACCTTTTTGCACCAAAGGCATCTTCAAGAATTCTTTCTTGGGCATCAGCTCTGGACTCCATGAACTTCTTATCATCCCAAAACTTCATCAGGTAAAGGCATCGAATACTTCTGGTTTAGATTAATTAGTTTTGAGACAGAAGAATGAAACATTTCGCTTCTCTTTAGGTTTAGTATTTTAATATCTAAAGAAATAGCATATATGATAATAGTGAACTCATTTTTATTGAGCTCAGTCTTTTCTTTTTAATTATTTGCTAATGTTAGTTTTAACATTGTGCAGATCAAGGGATCATTGTTTCTAGACTTCCATACTTGGTTACCTAAAGACAAAGCAGTTAACTAGCTAATGGGCCAATGAAAAATTTTCAGGTCTTTTAAGAATTGAATGAGATTTATTGAAATAGTCCTAGTCAGCAACAAGAACAATATGAGTTAACAAGTAATGAATAGATAGTTCTCTTTTAAATGGTACCCAATAAGCCAGTCTGACCAAATTGCATGGAACTTTGTTCAGCTCACCCACAAAACATAGACTTGTTGACAGCATTGAAGTAAAACAGAAAAATGAATCTATAAGAGCAATAAAGCAGCATTACATTTTGAATTTAATTTAATTTAGATTTAAGTAGGGACTTGAACTGGCCTGAACCATGACCAAAAACTAGACAACACCATACTAATTCGTAGGTCTTCTTTCCCTCAACAAAAGGAAAATAAAAAGCTATCTGAGGAGTGGTTCAAACTGCAACCTACCTAGATTTATATTTTCTTAGATCACTCTTTGGAAAAACACCAAAAAAACAAGAAAAACCTAAATAATTTGTCAGCCAAACCGCAGTATGTTATTTAATTGGAAAAAAAAAAAAAAGAGTATAGTTTCCCAAAGAAAGAGTAGATACAGCTTGTCCTCTATTTCATGGTAGTGTAATAAATTTAAAAAGTATTTTAATTGCTACCAATATTTAATTACTTTAAAAACAGTGATTGCTTGTATATATTGAGTAGTTTCAGTTAAGATGAAATGTATTTAAGGGATAGAGGTATAATTATTAATTGATAGAGTATTATAGCTTACTATGTATGTTTCTTAATCAGAAATAATTAGTATATATTTAAATATTATTTCTGTATATTCTTTTTCTATAAGTGGAATGACATTTCTAGATATAGAAGCCTTTAATTTAAAATGACTGAAAACCACATCAAATTAATGATTAGCAAAAATGTAGTAAATATCTAATGTTTTGCATTGTGTATGTTGGACTATGCCTCTTGTTCAGAAAGTAGTGTGTAGCTCTTTTAAAGTGAATAACAGTAATCATAAACAAGATAATTCTATCAGCACAAGTCAGTCTTACTCTGCATATGTTAATTTAGCACAGTATTGCACTTAATAAATTATCATTAATCTTAAATACATTTTCACATGTGCATATTTAAGTTTTTTCATGTTTGCTTCTTGGTTTTTCTGTAGGGCTAAGGTATAAGACACTCATTTCAAATCTAAGAAGCCGCATAATCAGTCTTTTGAAGCCCACTGCAATCAATATCTATGCAAATGGGATAGTTATGGAATTTACACTGCTTTGTCAATCAATCACTAGTCAAGTCCCCACCCTACACTCAATATGCTCGTAGATTTTTTTCTTTTTAAGGAGAAAACTTTTTTCCTTTTAAAGGAAGAGACTTCCTTTTATTTGTTATAAAAATGAGTGTTACAGTTTTTACTGCTTCTCCTTCTTGACACTTACCTGCCAACACAGTGAGACAGCCCATGCTGCCAGTCTCTTTCTACAGGTGGTGGTCAGGTTCCAGGCTTCCTGAGTGCACTTGTGGCCTCCTATGGCCCTGTCTTTGAGCCTGAGTTCTTGAAAGAAGGAACGGATCTTGGGGACTCAGAGCTGGTTGTACCAACATTGTGTTGATCATGTGCCACTTGTCCACTGGCAGAGAAGTCTTTAGGGGATCATTGAAGGGCTCTTACTTTTGCCTTGATCATGTCAAGTCCTTGCCAAGCACTTGGTGGGGACATAGAACTCTTGCTAACTAAGTGAGCAGAAGATAGAAGCTGCGAAGGATAGTTAATTAGGTGGAATTCCAAAGTTGGGGTTCAAGGTTTGTTTGCATTGCATGGAGTAATGGACTATAAGAAGAAATTTAATAAGGAAGAGTCTGAAGTTTTACACTTAAAGAGAAAAAACAAATTACTAAACATGTACAAAATAGGGAAAGTGTGGTTTAAGGGTACTTGCTGTGGAAAACAAAACAAAATAAAAACTAGATCTTTTTTGGCTACTAGAGCCACGATATGAATCTTTAGTCTTGAGGACTGCTGAAGAAACTAATTCACAAGGCTGTCTTGTAAAGACAACAAAGAAAGTTAATAATCTCTCTGTTTCCTACTCATTGTTTTCTCTGTTAATAATCCCTCTGTTTTCTACTGTCAACTCACATCTGGTGGATGTGTTGAGTTCTATTCTGAAACTTTTAAGAATGAGTCTGAAAAGCTACTTATATAGAAGAGGGTAACCTAGATGATGAAGAAGCTGAAAGTGTTTAAGTTTAAAATAGGGAAGATGTAGGTAGAACGTGATGTTGCTCTTCAAATATTGAAAACATATCTGCAGACTCAGTGTGTGAGGTAGGAATTAGTTCCTAGCTAAGTTCTGGGTTACAGGCATACTCATAGGGTTATTCTCTTGTGTAAATGAAGTCTGGGGATGGATAGTCCAGGGCTAGAGAAACAGCTCCACAAAGTCATTGCGGACTATGACTCTGATATCCTCACTGAATGAATATTTCCGTCTGCAAGATCACCTCATGGTAAGTCACTGGAACTCCTGAAGTTACATGCCTGTTCCAGGTAACAAGAAGAGGAGAGCGTGGTATGGGGGAGAGACACACCTTCTCCCTTTGAGGAAACCTTCTCAGAATTTGCACAGACATTTCCACTGACATTTTTTTGGCCACAACTTAGTCTTATGGCCACATCTGGCTGCCATGGAGGCATAATAAAAGCAGTAGGTAGATGCTTAAAAAGGACAAATTTTACTAAATAAAGAGAAGAATTTCCTAAGAATTTTATGTGCCCCAAATTGAATGAGTTTTTTTTAAAGATATCGATGTAACTCTTGCTGAACTTCCTAAAGCAACTAGAAAATTGCCTATCAGGGATGTTTTAGAAGGAGACATGATAGGTACAGTTCCTTCTGATGTGATGTACTAAGATTATTTCATATTTCAATACATGTGTGCATAGGTCATACTGAGTTTTAGACTGATTAGCTTTTCTTTTTTTTTTTTTAATGTTTTTATTTATTTCTAGGAGAGAGAGAGAGAGACAGCATGAGCAGGGGAGGGTCAGAGAGAGAGGAGACACAGACTCTGAAATAGGCTCCAGGCTCTGAGCTGGCAGTCAGCACAGAGCCCAACGCGGGGCTCGAACCCACAAACCGCGAGATCATGACCTAAGCGAAAGTCGGACGCTTAACCGACTAAGCCACCCAGGTGCCCCTGATTAGCTTTTCTTATAAGAGATTTTGATAAAATTAGATTTTTACTTACTACATCTCAATAATGACAAATATTCCTTAAAGTAAATGCTACACAAGTCTTGTGTTCATGTTTTTCAGGAGCCAGCATTTTCTTTAACGGAAGAAATACTAGTGAAATAGTATTCTGTGGACATGTGACTCCACACACTTAGCAATCTGAGACTTGAAGCTTTATGCCTTATGAATTTTCTTATTGATTCATTTGCTACAGGAAGTATTAATCCAATTGATTAAACCAGATTTCATTCAATATAGCTATAGGACAGATATGTTTCAAGATTTGTGACACATGAAATGTATAGCATCAGTCATTTTGTAGTAGATTTTTATTTTCCTTTGGTATTTGGATTATGTGAATTTCTTTAGAAATTATTAAGATATTAATGTGGTAGGTATTTTGGACCTATATTAACAATTCTATAAGTAAGAGATCGAACATAATAAAGTGAGTTATGTTATTATGAGTTTTGTAATTTTAAACTATACTATCCTGTCTGCACCATAAGACTGTGGTAGGTAGACTGAAAACGCTCTACTACTGCACCTCGGCCTGTGCTCATTCTTGCTGACACAGATAATACTGAAAAGTTAGACACCATAGTTACTGGATGCCTACTCTGTTAGAAACAGAAGGAGAAAATCTATTGGTTGCCAAATTAGAAAAATGTCATATAAAAAAGAAACGCTGGGTCTCCTCTCCTCTTTTGTCCCCCTGTGTGTGCACCTAATCTCAGCTGGTCCGCCTGAGACTCCTGCCCCCCGATCCCCGAGTGCAAACGTCCCCCAAGCATGGTTCCACTTCTGCTCCATCAAGATGAAAGAAGCTATTATGAACCAGGCGAAACTGGCCAAACTGCAAGCACAAGTGCGCCTTGGTGGGAAAGGAACTGCTCACTTGAAAGAAGAACGTGGTTCACAGAATGGTTATAGCAGATGATTTGAAAAAAAAAAAAATTCGGTTCTCCTTACAGAAGTTGGAGGTAAACACTATCTCTGGTATTGAAGAAGTGAGTGTGTTCACAAACCAAGACACAGGGGTCCACTTTAAGAACCCTAACGTTCAGGCATCCCTGGCTCTGAACACTGACCATCACAGTCCATGCTGAGACAAAGCAGCTGACAGAAATGCTACCCAGTCTCTTAAACCAGCCTGGCAGACGGTCTGACTAGTTTAAGAAGACTGGCTGAGGCTCTGCCCACAGTCTGTGGATGGAAAGGCACCACTTGCTACCGGAGAGGAAGATGGTGATGATGACCTTCCAGATCTTGTGGAGAACTGAGATGAAGCTTCCAAGAATGAAGCAAACTGATTAGAGTCAACTTCTAAAGAAGATAAAACTTGAAGGAGTTACTAGGGGCTGCTATTTTGTATTATGACAGCTTTTTTTAAAAAAGGATCTGGTAAACTCTAGATCTCGAATATTTTCAAGCCCAAGCCCCTCGGACAGTGCAGCTCTTTTCAGTCTTTGCTTATACACAATTTATTCTTTGCAGCTAGTGAAGCTGAACAAGACTGGGAATAAAGTTTGAAACGAGGTTAATAAAGTTCTCTGACAAGAAAGAAAGAAAGAAAGAAAGAAAGAAAGAAAAGAAAAGAAAAAACAAAGAGAAAAAGAAAGAAACTTTGTTTTCAAGATAAATCAAATATTATTAACAATACTATGGTAGGCATTGTTAGATTGTGTTCTTTTAGAGACTTGAATGAATTTTCCAGAATATAAAATCACTGACCACACTTCGCCTATCTATACACATTTTCAAGGCATGGTTTTGATTATTTATATGTCTCTATATCTCTATCTATCCATTTTAGTTACAGTGAATAATTTTGGAAAGCACTTTGCTTCTACTTGGAGTTTGTATGGTGCAAGGCATTAAAAGACAGGGTTATGGGGAGCTCTTAGGTAGACCGTCCTTCCCCGCAGTGTGTAACTGATGCCCTTTCCTGATATGCGTTAGACAGTGTACAGCTCAGCTCTGCTGCAGGGAAGCAACTGCTGAATCCCAGCTGTTTGGTCTTCCTCTTTCTTGGCTTCTACGCCTTATCTCACACCCAGTGTGAAACTTTTTATTTGAGGTATCCTAATTTGATCCTCACATGAAATCCTTAACTCATATGATAGGCACTGTGTTGAACTGACTTGAGCCATGACTTCTAAAGATCATGACTTATTTTAAAGGGAGAAAGATTAAATTAAAATGGTAGGATTGATTACTTTTGTCTCTTTCCTTCTTTCTTCCCAACTCCTCGCCAAGAAAAAAAGACAGAGCTTTTCTACCCCTTGCTTTTTCTAAAACCTTGAACAAATAACTCATCAGACCTCAAGTTCTTTATCTGCAGACAAGGATAATAATATCTATTATGTAAGAATTATGGCAATTAAATTCAATAAACATCTTCTGAGCTCTTTCTGTATCCTTGGTCTAGTAAATGGTAACATAATTTCTTTTGAAGCTTTTAGCACAGTGTCTGGTACATAGAGATCAACGAGTATGATTCCCTTTGCATTCTAAAATGAGGTCCTAATATAACAGGGACCCATTGAGTCCATAGTTCCAGCCCTTCTTCCATCGACCTCTGTTTCTCTATCTCATGCTGTGTTTAGGGGATTGGGATTGAGTCTTAACATAGATGTGCCTGCCCCTTTCTTTTTCTTTTTCTACCACATATCTGCTGTTTGTTAATAGGTCCATTCCTCAGCTTGCCTCCCTTGTCCTGCTTCCCTCCTGATAAAGACTCACCTTTCTTTTAGAAATCCATACTAACTTACACTGTATACATGTATGTATGCCTGGGGTGGGCTTCACTGACTCTCCAATTATTTCTACCCTCAGGTTTTGATTTGTTTTGTTTAAAGCTCAATGAGTGTTCATCACAAAGTGATCACACCCATGTATTCAATACCCAGATAAAGAAACAGAACACAGGACACTTTCAGTCACTACTTGCTGTCTAATGATTACACTAATCTGACTTCTACACTTAGACTCATTTTGCCTCTTTTGTTTGTTTTCCTAAGATTTTATTTTTACGAGTCTCTAACCCAACATGGGGCCTAAACTTATAACTCTGAGATCAAGAGCCACATGCTCCACTGACCGAGCCATCCAAGCAGCCTTGACTCTTTTTTTTAACCATATATAAATACCACATACTACATATTCTTTTGTATCTTTCTTATTTTGCTCAACAGCATGGTTTCACATAATACTAAAATATTTTCCATTGGTTTCAGATCAGTCTTTGATAGATTTACAAAATATCAGCATAAAAAATTAGGGGTGCCTGGGTGGCCCAGTTGGTTGAGCGTCCAACTTCAGCTCAGGTCATGATCTCGTGGTCTGTGAGTTTGAACCCTGCATCAAGCTCTTGTGTGACAGCACAGAGCCTGGAGCCTGCTTCAGATTCTGTGTCTCCCTTTCTCTCTACCCCCTCATGCTCTGTCTCTCTCTCTCTCAAAAATAAATAAACCTTTAAAAAAATTAAATACAAGTAATCTGTTTTTCTGTATAATATTCAGGAAACTGATTTACCATTTAATTTTGCGGTCAAACTAAATCATGATGTAAATTGACCACTTACTGTTTTAGTTTTGGCTGCCATATCGAGAGTAGCCAAAGGCAATAGATAGAATAGAGTTACAATTTTAAACTAACAGTTTTTGGGGTACTGGGTGGCTCAGTTGGTAGAGCATCCAACTCTTGATCCTAGGGTCATGAGTTCAAGCCCCACATTGGGCTTGGAGCCTACCTAAAACAAAACTAATAGTTTTTTCTTAAATATCACTATTTTCTTCACTGTAAAATTTTTTTTAAGGTTTATTTATATTTTGAGAGAGTAATAGAGTGCAAGCAGAGGAGGAACAGAGAGAGAGAGGGAGACACAGAATCTGAAGCAGGTTCCAGGCTCTGACCTCTCAGCATAGAGCCCAATGTGAGACTTGAACTCATGAACTGTGAGATCATGACCTGAGCTGAAGTCAGACACTTAACCAAGTGAGCCACCCAGGCGCCGCTCTTAAATTAACTTTTAAGCAAGAGTCAAAGGAAGTATAACTCTAGAGACATGCTGGTCTTAAACGGGATAGAGAATGGGTTTTATCACTGAAGTTCTATGTGAAATTATAGTGAATCATTATCAATAAAATCTTTTGTTATTATTATTTTCCATAGGAAGAACATTTAGAATATAAAGTTATATTTGTTTATATGTGTTTTTATTTCAGAATATCTAGTATTTATTGATGTTGGTGTTTTGAAATAAATGTGACATAACAGGAGTTGATCGTTATCAGTTCATACTGCGTCATGGAGTCTAGAAAGGACTGAGTTATTGTAATGAACCCTTTATAATATCAGTGTTTGATGTCACACACTTGCGCATAATGACATCAACACAGCTGGAGCCTGATAAATGGGCTTCCTTGACATTTTCTCTACAGAAAATGCCAGTAATTTCATTCAGAAACGAAATTTTCTCTATGGAAATATTCACAAGGTGTTCAGTAGTTTACTGCACTGCTATTGGCTAATAGGATAAATGGATTACCATAAGGAATGAAAGAAGTGTAACTTTTACTGGATATTACTGTTTTCATTTTACAACAAACCACATCATATGTTTTCAGTGTTCATTCAACATTGGATATGTATTATGTTAAATGAAAATGAATCACATATTCTGATTATTTTTCTTCCACACTTCAGAATGCTTTTGAAGATATTGTCTAACTGCCAGCTAATTTACAGCTCTGAAACCTTGTTGTATCATTTCTGAATAGAACATTCAATAATTTAAAGTGAAATGAATCACCATATGATGAATTGCTGTTAAATCTTTTGGGATATAAGGGTTTCTTTGCTACAGTCATATATGTAATTGTACATTTCAGCGGGGATGCCCTCTGAACATTAGAGGACGTATTCATGAGCTGAATTTCCAAAAACAAATCTAATGATTTGACAGCCCTGCTCAGAAGACAGCAGCTCAGCATTTTAGAGCTTGCCATGCATTGGATGACAGAGTCACAGTGAGCCTGGGAATATCCTCTGTGCTCTGACCTTCTGCTTCCTCCTTTCGGCCTGGCTGCTGTGGTCCTGAGGCCCTAACATGGAAGCACCCACTTACCAACCAGTCTATCATCTCTGCAGTCCTAGTGAGGGTGGGGGTAAACGTTGTGTATCCCAGCACAAGAATGCTGTCAGTAGTATACTGTAATGGCTAAAACCCTTGTTCTTGTTCACATGGAGATTTCTTTTTTTTTTTTAATAGTTTATTGTCAAATTAGTTTCCACATAACACTCAGTGCTCATCCCCACAAGTGTCCTCCTCCATGCCCATCCCCCCCTCCCCCCACATCCATCAGTCCTCAGTTTTTGTCAGCATTCAAGAGTCTCTCATCGTTTGCTTCTCTCCCTTTCCCCCATTTCTGCCCTTCTTCTCCCCCTTGTTCCTCCGTCAAGTTCCTCCTAATGTTCCTCAGGAAACTCACATGGAGATTTCTTAAGGAAAAATAATTTCCAAGCTCTGTGAATAGCTTAAAAATACTATTTTGACATTCTCATAGCTGATTTCAATGAAATTCTTACTGCTTAAATGTTATGAATGGAATAAATATTTTTATAAATTCTTTGAAAGTAACCATAAGCAGATCTAAATATATTGACTATATTGACTATTTTTTTCTATTTGGCTTCTTCTGAGTAGACTTTTAATATTGCTGCTTTTAATATTACTGCATTTCACTTTTATGGATAATCAAGAATGTGCATGAAACCTTAATTTCCAGCACAGAAGATAATTGCTCAGTGATCATTTACTTTCTTTAAAACATAACTGAATATAAACTAGGATAGAAATGAAGAAAAAGAGCTATTTTTAAACATGGATGGCATTGAAATGGTATGTGAATCAAATGGCATATGAAAAATTCACTCACTTTTTTTTTCCCCTGCCTTATACCTGTACCTTAAAGTGGACCTAGGGGTACCTGTGTGGCTCAGTTGGTTAAGTGTCTGACTTCGGCTCAGGACATGATCTCACAGTTCTTGGGTTCGAGCCCTGCGTCGGGCTCTGTGCTGACAGCTAGCTCAGAGCCTGGAGCCTGCTTCAGATTCTGTATCTCCCTCTTTCTCACTCTCCTCTGCTCATGCTCTCTCTCTCTCTCTCTCTTAGAAATAAATAAAACATTAAAAAAATTTTTAAGTGGACCTAGAATCTAGTTCATTTGTTTAGTTACAGAATCGCAAGTAGTATCTTGCTGATCACTAGTAGTGTGAACCCTTACTTGAAAGGTTGGGAAATGGAGCCTGCCATGTTAAGTGATTTGCATTATAACAGAGGTAGCTCCAGCATCAATGCCACTCAATTACATAAATCCACCGGTGTGTCCCTCACCTATGGTGTACTATTATTCTTTGTTCAATGACAAGAGTGAGGTCTCATTTAACATGTTTTAGATTAAAGAGATTTTATAGTACACTTAAAAACAGAGAAAACACAAATTTATTAGAAAAGACCCTAGTCTTTAGCAGAGATGTCTATGCTGGTTTCGGGTTAATCTTTCTGGGACATCAGTTCTAATTCATTTTTTAAAACAGTTGACTGCCATAAGCCATATCATAGCTCTTATGCACGTATATGCCAAAACAGCCGAACTGTGGTATGTGAATAAACATTCCTTGACCCCATCCTGATTTTCTTACCACTCTTTCTATGAGCAAGCAGAAGACTATTTAAAGTAAGAAAAGTAGAGGAAAATAGAGAAGTAATAAAGGGCAATTTGAGCAGTATGTGCACTACAGTATTCGTGGGACCCTTCTCCAACTTCATGTGATAGCGTGCTGTATAGAAAAGGTTCTTTCAGCAAGTGTTTAGAAAAGTATGTTCCAAAAGATCTGCATAACATTAGTGTAACCAAGTGTTCCTCTATGTGGCTTCCTGTTTTGGAATTAAATGCCTTCAGGGTACTCAGAATAACTCTGTTTAGAAACACAGGGAGAATTTAACCTTTTATGTTCCTCATCGGTTCTTAAAAAACTATAGATTAATTAGGAAACAAAAGCTCTCATCCTACTTTGTTTCTCAATAGTTCCCGCTAAATTTAAAAATTGTTTATACATAAAGTAGGTGGTTTAGTTAAAAAAACAAAGGTATGAACAGGAATTCTGGCAGTAATTATTATCATTCACATCCTAAGATCGGTTTGGTCTCTTTTTAAACAATTTTCTTAGATCGACTTTTTTACAGATAGGGTTATTTCCAAATGAACTCAATTAAAAATTTCTACTCTGGTTATTTGTAGGAGGTATATACTCGGAGAAGATAAACTGAATGTGTGTTTACTTCTTTGTAGTGTTATTGTTTAACATTCTTAGCTTGCTACTGCAAAGCCAGTAGAGGGAGCACCAAACAATATTTTTATTTAGCTTCAAGCTTTAATAATGTATTTTTAATTTTTCACCATTTTCATTAAAAAGATATCTACACCTAATCATTTACTGATTATACATTTTCACTATATAGTGTAGTTTTAATATTCTATATGCTTCTAATTCTTCTTTGAAATTAAAAGACTTAAAGGAGTGTTATTTGTGCATTTCCATTCTACACACGTTCATTAAATGCATAATAAACTGTGTATTAGACTTGACAAGGAACAGAGTCAAAGGCGAATATGCCATAGTCTCGGTCCTTCAGGAATTTATCACCTAGTTGAAGAGAGAATTATAAAGATCCTTTTATTTACAGGGTAAAAATATGAGCCACTTATCCTGATGAAGATCAGGGAAGGTATTATTGAGAAGGTGATGTTTGAATTGGACCTTGAAGGAGAGGTTTCCTAAAATGGAAATTCTAGACTGGAGGAACAGTATAAACACAGGGTGTATTTGGGGAAAGGAAATTATAGTGTTTGCCCTGATAGAACATGGGTGATAGAGAGGATGTACTGGGAGATCAGGCCAGAAAGCTAAGGTGGGGTCAGATAAAGGAACACTGAAATCTATATAAAGAGTTTTGGTTTTTTCTTTTGGCAGAGGAGGACAAATTGCAGACCATTAAAAGGAAGCAAATGATGTATTAATAAAATAATACTTCATTCAGGGTAAAAGGTTGCCTGGAGAACTGAGAGATTAAAATTGAACATTTTTTGTGCAAGATCACATGAGATATTATAGCAGCTTAGATAATAATGGCTTTCATTTGTATTTGTATAGATACCACACATTTGTGTGTGTTCACATGTGTTTCTGTAGACATCTATGTGTATGTGCGTGTGTATATTCACACACATATAGTATATACAATACTACTGTTCCTAAGGATATATAGGAATGTATATATTGGCCAATATGTGTGTGTGTGTGTGTGTGTGTGTATATATATGTATGGTGTATATATGTGTGTGTGTGTGGTCTTTCAGAATTATCCTGTGTTTAAAGATTTGTACTAAAAATATGTTAGTGTATAAAAGGTCTCAAAGCAAATTCAGGGCAAAGCTTATACTCAAACACCAGGTCTTTTGAGTCCAGACCTCATAATGTTTTCATCATAGGGTACTGCTTTTGCTAGATGATGTCATTGTGGGCAGGAAAGATGGAATGTGTGTGAGAGACATTATGGAAGTATGAAAGGAGTGAACACAGGACAAGAAGGGTTTGAAGACAACTGCCAGGTTCTCATTCTCTGTGACCAGGAAGCCTACTGTGTTGCTACAGCCCTGGTTTGAGACGTAAGGGGAGATGCCAGTCGGCTATGGGATGAAAGATAGACAGTGGGGAGGGGCGGGTGGGTGAAAGGTAATTCAACCTCAGCATGTCAAATTCAGGATGCTGGATGGCATCTTTGTCGAGAGGTCTAGCCCAAACTTCCCATTTTAGTATTGGAGCTCAGAAGAGGAGTCAGACCTAGAGTTTAAGAGTGGATGCGATAATTCAGGGAAACTAAACGGAGAAGAGGAGGAAAGTGAGAACCACCCTCGGGGGATGCCTCTGTGTAGGCGGGCAAGGAGAGAAAGAAGCATGGGCAGAAGCCTGCAGAGACACTGACAGAGATGAGGCAGTCAGAAATATGCCCCATTCCTCACTTAACAGTGTTTGCATGGCTGCTGTGTGCAAGGCACTGTCCAGAACATAAAGAAGGGCCTGTTTGCAGAGTCCACCATTGCAGGGGACAATTGAAGATGGGACTGAGCAGAGGTCATTGGATTTGTTTACTCAGGAGATCAGACTTCCTAAATATGCACAGAACTTTAGTTGTGTCCTAAAATACAAAGGCTTAATTTTTTTTTTTTTTGAGGGTAGGGAGGGTCAGAGAGAGAGGGAGAGAGAGGGAGAGAGAATCCCAAGCAGACTCCATGTTCAGTGCAGAGCCCCATGCAGGGTTTGATCCCAAGACCCTGTGATCATGACCTGAGCCCAAATCAAGAGTCCAAGGCTTAACTGATGGAGCCACCCAGGTACCCCATAAAGTGGACTTCTACCTCACAGCTCTGTATATGAGAAGTTAAAAGATCTGAGAAGTTCTTGGCTCCAAATGTATGAACTATAATCTTGATATCCAGGTTTATTGTTTGTGGATCAAACACAATTCTATAGCTTCCAGCAGATTATTAATACCCTTATAACCTTGATTATTTATCTTTATTTTCTGTCTATTTTTAATTTGATTTTTTTATAACAGAGAGAAAAATCACTACTATCTTTGTATAATGATGTAAGTTCATTATAAAAATATTAAAATACAGCTTGAACCAGTAGCTTCCTCCTGCATAACTACAGTTGTACTTTATATATAAATAGATATCTTTAGTATATACCTATGTATGTCTTTATATATTACATATATCTTCTATATCTGATTTTTTTCTGTATACCCCCATCTACTCAGTTACAAATAGGAAGCAATGGAAACATGTAGTTCTAACATAACTGTACTTCTCAGACAGAGTGAACTTGGGATCTTCTATTATTTCTCTANAGAACTTTAGTTGTGTCCTAAAATACAAAGGCTTAATTTTTTTTTTTTTTGAGGGTAGGGAGGGTCAGAGAGAGAGGGAGAGAGAGGGAGAGAGAATCCCAAGCAGACTCCATGTTCAGTGCAGAGCCCCATGCAGGGTTTGATCCCAAGACCCTGTGATCATGACCTGAGCCCAAATCAAGAGTCCAAGGCTTAACTGATGGAGCCACCCAGGTACCCCATAAAGTGGACTTCTACCTCACAGCTCTGTATATGAGAAGTTAAAAGATCTGAGAAGTTCTTGGCTCCAAATGTATGAACTATAATCTTGATATCCAGGTTTATTGTTTGTGGATCAAACACAATTCTATAGCTTCCAGCAGATTATTAATACCCTTATAACCTTGATTATTTATCTTTATTTTCTGTCTATTTTTAATTTGATTTTTTTATAACAGAGAGAAAAATCACTACTATCTTTGTATAATGATGTAAGTTCATTATAAAAATATTAAAATACAGCTTGAACCAGTAGCTTCCTCCTGCATAACTACAATTGTACTTTATATATAAATAGATATCTTTAGTATATACCTATGTATGTCTTTATATATTACATATATCTTCTATATCTGATTTTTTTCTGTATACCCCCATCTACTCAGTTACAAATAGGAAGCAATGGAAACATGTAGTTCTAACGTGACTGTACTTCTCAGACAGAGTGAACTTGGGATCTTCTATTATTTCTCTATCTCTTTGTATAAATTAATATAGACACTGGGAAGATACAAAGAAATATCAACAATGGCTATTTTTCTGGGAGATAAGCTGGAGGAATTGGAGTACACTGTGCAGAAAACAGCATAAAAGCAAGGAGTGATTCTCAAGTGTTCAAATTACTTGTATAGGGCTCTTGCTAATATATTTTGAATTTCTCCATATATATGTGCTTCTGAGGAAATAAAGCCTTACTAGCCAATAAAAAAAAAATTAAAATACAAAGAAGAAATTCAGAAATCACCCCTCAGGTAGCCACCATAATATATTAGATAGCCAGAAATATACTTTCCTTCCCTCTCTGCTTCCTCATCCCTCCCTTCTTTCTTTCCTTCCCATTGATCTGTTGAATTCAAGCTTCATGTTGGGAATCGGCATGATTTAAAAATAAAAAACCTTAAAAAAAAGGATAACCCATTGATCTGTTGATCCTACTATGTCTGTTACTTTAAATAAAAAGGATTAAATGTATTTTCACTTAAATTTATAAAAAGGAAAGGATACTAAAAGTACTTAAAGAATTGTTGAACTTCCAAATATGTACTTCACTATAAGAGGTAGTATATATTTTGGAATATCTGTAAAGAGATTATGGATACATGAGGTTAGAGTCATGATTTTAAGATGTAATTTCTGTTTAGACTTTATATGTAATCTGTTTTGAAAGATGTGCATATATACTGTACCTTCCTGTCCTCTCCCTATTTTTGTTTGTTATACAGTATTTTTACTTATTTAAGCTTTATAATATTTACATTCTATTTTGTAATTAAGGCTTATACTTGTTTAATTCTAGTTCTGTATTTAACTGGAATATAATTGACTGGAATTCAGTACTCACTATCATTTATTTTACCTTGATGTTTTAACCCATGAATTTTAAATTTGATTTCTATTTTAGTTTCTGTGATTAAGTGGAATTATTAAAAATTTTTTAATTAGAAAAAGTCTATTAAATTAAAACAAATTATCTTGGACTGTAGCCTCTACTACAAAGCTGTAATCATCAAGACAGTATGGTATTGGCACAAAAACAGACACATAGACCAATGGAATAGAATAGAGAACCCAGAATTGGACCTGAAAGTGTATGCTCTACTAATCTTTGACAAAGCATGAAAGAGTATCCAATGGAATAAAGACAGTCTCTTTAGAAAATGGTGCTGGGAGAACTGGACAGCAATGTGCAGAAGAATGAAACTGGATCACTTTCTTCTACTATACACAAAAATAAACTCAAAATTGATGAAAACTCTCAATAATGAGACAGGAGACCATCAAAATCCTAGAGGAGAAAACAGGCAACAATCTCTTTGACCTTAGCCGCAGCAACTTCTTACTCAACATCTCCAAAGGCAAGAGAAATAGAAGCAAAAATGAACTATTGAGACCTCATCAAGATAAAAAGCTTCTGCACAGCAAAGATACAGTCAACAAAACTAAAAGGCAACTGACAGAATGGGAGAAGATATTTGCAAATGACATATTGGATAAAGGGTTAGTATCCAAAATCCATAAAGAACTTACCAAACTCAACACCCAAAAAACAAATAATCCAGTGAAGAAATGGGCAGAAGACATGAGTAGACACTGTTCCAAAGATGACATACAGATGGCCAACAGATACATGAAAAGATACTCATTACTCTCATCAAGGAAATAGAAATCAAACCCACAGTGAGATATCACTTCGCACAGGTCAGAGTGGCTAAAATGAACAACTCAGGCAACAACAGATGTTGGAGAAATGAGAACCCTGTTTTACCATTGGTAGGAATGCAAACTCGTGCAGCCACTCTGGAAAACAGGGCGGAGGTTCCTCCGAAAATTAAAAATAGAACTACCCTATGACCCCACAACAGTACTACTAGAAATTTACCCAAGGGATATAGGAGTTTTGATTCATAGGGGCACATGTACACCAATGTTTATAGCAGTGATACCAAAATAGCCAAATTATGGGAAGAGCCCAAATGCCCATCAAATGATGAATGGATAAAGAAGATGTGCTTTATATATACAATGGGATAATACTTGGCAATGAGAAAGAATAAAATCTTCCATTTGTAACAATGTGGATGGAACTGAAGGCTTTTATGCTAAGTGAAATAAGTCTGTAGAGAAAGATATTGTATGTTTTCACTTATATGTGGACGTTGAGAAACTTAACAGAAGATCATGTGGGAAGGGAAGGGGAAAAAATAGTTTGAAACAGAGAAGAAGGCAAACCATAAGAGAATCTTAAATACAGAGAACAAACTGAGAGTTGGGGGGAGATGGGGAGAGGAGAAAATGGGTGAGAGGTATTGAGGAGAGCACTTGGGATGAGCAGTGGGTGCTGTATGTAAGTGATGAATCATGGGAATCTACTCCTGAAGCCAAGAGCACACTATATACACTGTATGTTAGCTAACTTGACAATAAATTATATAAAAAATTTAATTATTTATTTTTGAAAGAGAGAGAGAGACAGAGAGAGAGACAGAGAGAGAGGGAGACAGAATCCCAAGCAGGCTCCGCACTGTCATTGTAGAACCTGACATGCGGCTGAAACCCATGAACTGTGAAATCATGACCTGGGCCAAAATCAAGACTTGGAACACTCAACCAACTGTGCCGCCCTTTTAAGTAGAATTCTTTATGAAGGTCTCAGTGGTGGATGTTTCATTTTGAGAATGCCTTTTGTTGTGTTTTTCCTGTGCAGTCATTTTGGTTAAGCAGACTGCTCTTGAGACATAATTTCTTTTCTTCAGAACTCTGAAAACACTCGTCACTTGTTCTCTGTTGTTGAAAGTTGCTGCGGAGAAATCTGATGCTGGCTTAATTGTTCTTGGTTTTGTGCATGATTCTCATTGTTACTTTTCTTCTCTTTTCTCTTTCCCTTTAAAAGTATTTTTGTTATCTTCTATTCAGTGTTAATGTTATAAGCATGTGAAAACTGAATTAAATTGAACCTTTATTTCACAGTATGCCTGAGAGTAAAGTCCCAAATGGACTGACTAGTAACAATTTTTTAATGAACCCATATAACTAGGAGATGAAAACACTGGTGACACTGTAATTTTTCTAAGTATTTTTTTTTGCATCAAAAAGAGAAAAAAAACAGAAAAGAAAAACCAATACCAAAATATGAATAATGTTAAAGGAAAATTGTAGCAGGTAAAATATTCCCAACAAATAATAGATGACAGATATTTGCTGAATGCGTATGTGTGTTTTGTTCAAGATAAAAATCAACATCACAAAAGGTAAGCGTGTAAAGGGTGTGTAGGGTATTTTACAAGTAGAGTAATTCGAGAGATGAGAAGGCTTCTGATCATTTTATGTAGGCATAAAGTGAAATTTTAAGAAATAAGAAAGAAATTTTCCTGTTTGGAACACAAGATTTTTCATGAGTAGTTACTTATATTGGATTAAATAAACTTGAACATCTCTCAAGCTGTGAAATTCCATGGGTCTAAGATGGAATGTCTTATCCTTGCTGTTAGATTGTTTTCCCCTTGGCAAATCCCAGAAAGATGTCTTACACATCTTTCTACTCTTCATGGTACATAGCTCAGAACGTTGCGTGTACAGGTCCTGAAGTGAATATTTACTGAATAATAAGTGTAATGAGTTTTCTGAAATTAATGTTAACCATTATTTTATGAAACCTATTTGTGAGGTTTTAGAATCTTTTGTATAGATACTTTAATGATCATAGTAGATTATTATATATTTTAAAGTAAATTTTGATACTTAGTCTTATATGTAGCATTTTGATTAATACATTTTATTACTTAAATTGAAAGATTTATTCTGTTTTAGCATAAGTGTATACCTAAGTCTCATTTTGCAAAAGTCAGTCTTTGTTCATTTTACCAGATGATCATTTACAGAATTGTATTTTCAGACCCTGCCTGATTCCTTTTGAATTGCAAAGAATTTTGTTTACTATGTACATGGTTTGTTGGACACTAATGCTTTATTATTAAAAAAATGTTGAAAATGGTTTTCATGTCAAATGATAAAACTGGCATGAAAATTTGCATTTGCATATATGTTTAAAGGTTAGTGATGATCATTTTTGTTATTTTATTGATGTATATAGGGAAACTGAAGGTTCTTTTAAATGAAGGGGCATATTCATAGAATGATTTTACAGGCTATTTAACAGCAAACTTTCTTTGGAGAACCATATGTATAAGTGGTTAGTGATATTAAAATTGGTACCAGCCTTGGGATATCAAATGCATTTATTTTTAACTTTTATGCAGATATAGTTATTAAAATGTACATTTCAAGTACATTCCAAGTGTCTTTCAAAGTAATTTTGAGTGATTTCCGTTTGAGAAGTAAGGAGTTGGGTTAGTTATTAACCCAAATATAGTAATACAGTTTATTTTATTGATCTATGATTTTTAAAATTAGGAGTGAGAAAAGTCACAGACGGGGTTTGTTGACATATTGCAATCCATATGTGTGCTTTTCTGATAAGGAAGGTATAGCATATACCATCCCTCCAGAACATTTAGCACCAGATTTATGATTTTTCTAATTTGGTTTGTAGCTTGCCAAAGAGCATGTGAGTGCATATTTGATCAGAAGCATATTTTGCCTTGAATCAGATGAAGAATACTTAATGAGTCAGTGCCAAGAAGCATTGCAGAGAAGATGCCGACTAGCAGACTAAAAAGGCTTTAAAATGCCTTAATGTGAAATATAATAGAGATAAAGTAATATTACATAAAAAGTAAAGTTTTTTTTTCAGTTTTTCATGCCCATTCCCTTAATCAAATTCTCCACCATAACTATCGAGAATGATACTTTACATTTATGGGATGCATTTTGCATTTTTACTGGGGTGGAGACTTACTTCCAAGTGTATTGTACTCTCTTAGGGGGCTGAGAAAGACTGGTCATACCTTAGAGGTGCCAATAGTTCAGCTGTCTCTAGCAAGTCTCTCTCTTATAGTGAATGCTAGAGATTACCAATTAAAATCTTGTTTTTCTTTTTGCATGTTTAATAGGAAAAAAAAGTATCTCTATGTTTTGCACTGTATTTCTTGACTTATCAGTGAAGTTAGAAAATTTTTCTGTTTTTTTAGCCATTTGTATTTCTTGCTTTATAAATTGCCTGTTCTTGTTCTTCATTTTGCTACTAAGGTACTCACTTCTGGCTGGCTTGAGATTCCTTTATTTGCTAAGGATGATAGCACTTTGTTGTGTACGTCACAATTTTGCCTAGGTTTTGTATTTTAACTTGGTTTACAATGTTTTTTTGGCATAGGTAATTAAAAAAAATTTAATGTTTACTTTATTTTTGGGAGAAAGACACAGAGTGTGAGCAGGGGAGGGGCGGAGAAAGAGGGAGACACAGACTATGAAGCAGGCTCCAGGCTCTGAGCTGTCAGCACAGAGCCTGACACGGGGCTGAAAATCACAAACTGTGAGATCATGACCTGAGCTGAAGTTGGAGGCTTAACTGACTGAGCCACTGAGGCACCCCTGGCATAGATAATTTAAAAAGTAATTATAGTAAAATCTAGTAATCTTTTTAGTCTATGATTTCTATCTTTGTTAAGATCAGAAAGACCTGTACCAGCCCTACATTATATGAAATTTTCTTTTGGGACTGTGATGTAGGAGGGAAAAATCAAGCAAAGCTTTTATATTCCTTAGTTTAAGTAAGTTGTAAGAGATTACCTGTGTTAGACGGTGTGATTTTTATGTATAATACGTAATGTACATATATCCTATGTATGTACATATATATGACCAGCCATTTTACCTCAGCCTGGGGATTTGGGGATGGCTTTTCCCAAATAAAATGCCTTTCAGCATTCTGCTTTCCTCGTGTCTACTTTTTCACTGTGGAAGAAGTGGAGAAAGGAGAGGAATATAACATGTTTCCAATGACACTCTCTTTTCTCTACCTTGGAGAACACTTTTATTACTGAAATTACATCATACATAATTATTAGGTTTCCAGGCTAGTCCACAATATCAATAATAGTTTTTTCCTACTGTTCATTATTATAAGATGATTTGTTTAAAGTTTATTTATTTATTTTGAGAGAGAGAGAGAGAGAGAGAAGGAGAGTGCACAAGGGAATGGGGTAAGGGCAGAGAGAGAGAGAGAGAGAGGGAGAGAGAGAGGGAGAGAGAAAGAATTCCAAGTAGGCTTCATGCTGTCAGTGCAAAGCCCCACATGGGGCTCAATCCCAATGAACTGCAAGATCATGACCTGACTAGAAATCAAGAATCAGACACTTAACCGTCTGTGCCACCTAGGTTCCCCAACAATGTTTTGAGTTAATTGAGATTTTAAGAGTAGCCTGGGAACCTGAACAAAATAATTTAAAGTTTAAGACAATTACAAGTAAACTTTCGAGACATAGCCTAATTGTAGGTTGTTTTGTGCTGGTCTGTCTTTTTGAGAAGTCACATCTAAGTCCCTTGGACCAGAAATGGTCTAATTGATCTTAGATGGCTCTAATGAGCCCTTAGTAATCCTGTGCATTCAGTTTATATTGAGACTTATTTGATATGATCTGTGAAGTGAAAGTCTGACTGGTGCATAGGCATGTCTTCTCTTTAGATACTAGTGCAGCATAACCCAACAGAATTTCCTGCAGTGATATAAAATGTATATTCTATGACTGTTCACTCACTAATGGGGGAAATATTCTATACCTTGGTCATTCAGTATGGTAGCCACTAGCCACATGTGGCTACTGAGCACTTGAAATGTGGCTAATATGACTGAGAACTGAATTTTTAATATTACATAATTTTAGTTGATTTAAGTAACCACAGGTAGCTAGTGCTATTATACTGAAAAGCATAAGTCTAGAGGTTTTTGATGAGTGAGTCCACAATTTCATACCAAATCACAGATTTAACAAGTCAAGTTAATGCCCATTAGAGACTTTCTCCCTTATTATCTGCCTTATTATCTAATTTTTTGAGGAACATCCATACTGTTTTCACAGAGTCGGTACCAGTTTACATTCCTACCAATAATATACAAGGGTTCCTTTTTTCTCCACATCCTCACCAACACTTGTGTTTCCTGTCTTTTTTATTTTAGCCATTCTGATAGGTGTAAGGTGGTATTTCATTGTGGTTTTGATTTCCCTGATGATTAGTGATGTTGAATACCTTTTCATGTGTCTATTGGCCATCTTTGGAAAAATGTCTATTCAGGTTCTCTGCCCATTTTTTAATTGAATTGTTTGAATTTTTGATGTTCAATCTAGGAAATTTATTTTTTTTTTCATTGTCTCATTTAAATTCTAGTTAGTTAACAAACAGTGCAATATTGGTTTCAGGACTAGAATTCAGTGATTCATCATTTATAACACCCAGTGCTCATCATAAAAAGTACCTTCCTAATACCAATGACTCATCTAGCCCATCCCTACCCTCCTCCCTCCATCAACCCTCAGTTTGTCCTCTGTCTTTAATAAAGAGTCTCTAGGGACGCCTGGGTGGCTCAGTTGATTTGGTGTCCGACTTGGGCTCAGGTCATGATCTCACGTCTCATGGGTTTGAGCCCCACATCTGGCTCTGTGCTGACAGTTCAAGCCTGAAGCCTGCTTCGGATTCTGTCTCCATCTCTCTCTGCCCTTCCCCCATTCATGCTCTGTCTCTCTTTCAAAAATAAATAAACATTAAAACAAGTTTTAAAGTCTCTATGGTTTGTTTCCCTGTCTCTTTTTTCTCCCACACTTCCCCAATGTTTATTGGTTTTGTTTCTTTTTTAAAAAATAGTTTTAATGTTTATTCATTTTTGAGAGACAGAAACAGAACATGAGTGGAGGAGGGGCAGACCTAGAGGGAGACACAGAATGCGAAGCAGGTTCCAGGCTCTGAGCTGTCAGCACAGAGCTGCCATGGGGCTCAAACTTTTTGATGGCTAAGTAATATCCCATTGTGTGTGTGTGTGTGTGTGTGTGTGTGTACCTCATCTTCCTCATCTTCTTTATCCATTTATCAGTCAGTGTACACTTGAGCTCTTTCCATAGTTTGGCTATTGTTGATAATGCTGCTATAAACATTGGAGTGCATGTATCCTTTTGAATCTATATTTTTATATCCTTTGGGTAAATGTACACAGTACAATTGTACACAGTACAATTGCTGTGTGGTAGGGTGGTTCTATTTTAGCTTCTTGAGGAACCTCCATACTGTTCTTCAGAGTGACTTTACCAGTTTGCATTCTCACCAACAGTACAAGAGGGCTCCCCTTCTCCACATCCTTGCTAACACCTGTTTTTTCCTTGCGTTGTTTTTAGGCTTTCTGAAAGGTGTTAGCTGGTATCTCATCGTTTTGATTTGTATTTCTCTGATGATAAGTGATGTTGAGCATTTTTTCATGTGTCTATTAGTCATCTCTATGTCTTCTTTGCAAAAATGTCTACTCATGTCTTCTGCTTATTTCTGTCTTCACTAGATTATATGTATTTTGGGGGTTGTTGAATTTGATAAAATTATTTACAGATTTTGGATACTAACCCTTTGTCAGATACGTCATTTGCAAATATCTTCTCTCATTCCATAGGCTGCCTTTTAGTTTTGTTGTCAATTTAGGAAATTTAAACATGGCTTGGGCATAGGGTGATTTTATGGAATTTGTGTTAACTTCATTTGGTGTGATAATAGCAATGGATTTGTGTTATTAATATACAGAAATGAAGTTTCAGATAAACAGTGAGACCTAGAGTTTGTTTTAGGGGAAAAGGACATTGGTGGAGGAGTGGATGAGACAAGATTGGCCAATGTTCATAGCTTTAGAGCTGGCTCAAGGACATTTTAGTGGTTTTATACTTCTGTACGTGATAAAAAGTTTTCATAGTAAATAATATTGAATAGGGAGAGCTCCTTGTATGTCATATAGTTCAACCTTTTGTCCAAGTTCATTCCCTAAGCCATTAAAGGCGGATTTAAGTTTCAAATCTGTCCTTCAGCTCTGAGTTCTCTTGATTTTCTGACATTGCACTATCATATTTTAGATATGTGGCTCTCCATGCCACCGGTTCCATGACCCTTGACAAGTTATCTTGCACATTTCCCTCTTAGGTGTATAAGGTCATATTTACTAGTAGAGCAGGCACATAGATCAGCAGAGGGTAGAGTCTGTCATGGCAAATTGGATCAGGTTGGGATGTTATAGGATCCAGATCTGAAGGCCATGTACAGATAGTAGCTTGGGAGCGAAATCAGAGGAACTGTAGCAGTTGCAGAACCAAGAGAGGAATAAGCAAGGTCAGACTACCTCAGAGATTTGAAATGGGTACAAGGTGGGACCAGGCAAAAGACTGAGAGCATAATTTATGTGAAAAGTAAGGGTGCTGACTGATAATTCTTGCTGGTACATGGCTATATAGTTTAAAGGCAGGTTCGCTAACTTGGCATATAGCCAGATTGATATTCTTCATTCTGAAATGTCTGTTCCACTCTACCTGATAGTCTCTATTTATTTAATATAAAATAATTGTAGTAATATGGAATCTATCTAGAAGGGACTGTTGAATTTATCTAATCCAACCCATTTATTTCTAAGTATTATCAAATTCATATTTCATTTCTAAAGGGTAGTTGGCACTGAATTATGTGCTGTAAAGATGATAAAATTTCAGTTGTGTATGTTCACAACAAGATTTTGAGATAAGCAGATAATTGTTATGATTATTCAAGTGATGCAGATATTTGGTTAAATTGGTTATTGGTTAAAGTAGAGAAGAAAGTTTTATTTATTTATAAAATAAAATTTATTTTATGAAATATAATTTATGACATGTATTTACACTTATGCTTCTAATCTCAAGGCTAATGGTAAGCAAGGATTATCTGTTATCAGTAAATGAATAGCCACATAGTATACATTTTACATGTATATTGCAAGTGTTTGTGTTTTATATTTCATGCCAGGAATGGCTTCAGCAACTAAGCCATTAATGCTTAGGAATAACCAGTGAATGGAATGCGTTATACCATCGCCTCACTAGGATATAACTATTTAAAAGCAAAGCAAAACAAGATATTATTGAACAGCAGCATATTGACATTGTGATAATTTTCTAACTGTATTTACTTGCACCTTTCTTGAGCTATGTGAACATTTCCTTTTGAGTCACACTTCTGAATTCTTTAGTTAAAGCCAAGAAAAAGTATTTTTCCCCCTCCTCTATCCACATTATTCTATAATCAAAAGCAACAAGCTCCTAAAGTCAATTTCTAAGTTTAATAGCAGATATTTGTACTTATTAGATACCATAAAATAGGACTACTGTACTCATTTGTTTCTTCACTAATAACTTCATTATATTTATTCATTAATTCAACAAACTTACTGTGTCTTCCCATTGAGGATGAAAGGATGAATAAAACATAGCCCCTTCCCTCATGTTGCTCATATTTTAGCTGAGTTAAACAGACCTGTAAGCAATTAATTGTGATTGTGCTGATTGTTATAATGGCAGCAAATGCAAAGGACTCTGGGAACATTATGGAGAAAAGGATTAGCTAGGGAATGGAATGGGGTTGGTGACAGACGGTTTTTGTGAAGAAAAATCTTGAACAACAAATTGCCAATACTGAGGTGCCTGGGGGACCCAGTCTGTTAAGTGTCCCACTCTTCATTTTGGCTCAGGTCATGATCTTCCATTTGGTGAGATTGAGTACCACAGTCTCGCTGTTGGTGACTGCAGAGCCTACTTGGGATTCTCTCTCTCTGTCTCTCTGTGCCTCCCCTCTCCCCACTCACGTGTGTGTGTGTGTGCTCTCTCTCTCTCTCTCTCGAAATAAACATTAAAAAGCAAATTACCAATACTATTTGGCAACTGTGTGAATCAGATTTTACAAAATCCATCGATGTCATCTATCTTTAGCTTTGAACTTACTACTTCTGGTTTCATTTTCCCATTGTCTGCCTTAGATACTTTTTGTTCTACAGCCTTTGACGTCTGTCCTATCTGGTTTTATTCTTCATATCCTGGTTGACATCATATTAATTTTAGACAACCAACCTGACTTTGAGCTGTCTACTCTTTTTTTTTTTTTAAGTTTATTTATTTATTTTGAGAGAGACAGAGCCAGCATGAGTGGGGGAAGGGCAGAGAGCAAGGGAGAGGGAGAATTCCAAGCAGGCTGCACGCTGTCAGTGCAGAGCCCAGTGTGTGGCTCAAAATCACAAAACCATGAGATCATGACCTCAGCCAATATCAGGAGTCACGTGCTCAACTGACTGAGCCACTCAGGTGCCATTAAGCTGTCTACTCTTAATCTGGCCTGGTACTCTCAAATGACTTTTGGTAACTCTCTCTCTCCTTGACCTCTTGCATCAAGAAAAGGGAGCTTTATTCAAATATTTTGCCAGGCCTCTAGAATCCTACTTCAACAAGGGATCCAATGTCTTCCAGCCAATTTTTTCATAGATTCAAATTTTTTTCATAGATTGAGTATTTGAAAAGGAAGTTCTGAGATAATGCAGGTGTGATATGGCTAGAGACCAAGGTA
The DNA here is from genome assembly GCF_008692635.1 of Crocuta crocuta. NCBI lineage: Eukaryota > Metazoa > Chordata > Mammalia > Carnivora > Hyaenidae > Crocuta > Crocuta crocuta. Next base: position 1,500,074 of record NW_027529433.1, on the reverse strand, counting down.
CAAGGGATAGAGAAAGATGCAGTAACTTTAGAAAGGCAGGTGAATGCTGGACATTGAGAACCATGAAAACCATGGATTTGAGGGCTTTAATAATCATGCTAAATAGGACCCATGAATGATTTTCAGGAGGATTGTGACATGATCATAGTTATATCGTAGAAAGATAACAGTGTCATTACTGAAACAGAAAGAGGAGAGGTTGCAGTCAGGGAGACCAATTAAAGGAAAGAGATGATGAAGCCCTGAATTGAGCAAGATAGTAATGATGGAGAGGAAGGTATAAATCCAATGGATTTCAGAGAGGAAACTAATAAGAGCTGGGTACTAATTAGAAATTGAGTTTGAAGGAGAGAAAACTATAGACGATATTTTCAAGTTTTTTGCTTTGAGTGATTAGACAGGTCATTTTTTGCTTGTCATTATACGTGTAATTAATGGAAAATTAATTAATTATACTTATAACTATTTAATCACTATTTTCTCCATTAGACTAATCTCCATGAGGGCAAGGACTTTGTCTTTCTTGCTTATATCTATATTCCCCAGCACCTGGCATAGTGTCTGGTTACAGTAATAGAATCAATTAATAGTTGTTGACCAGCTGACCAGTTTAATGAATTGAGTAAATTTTTATTTTCAAATTTAACTTTTTTTGAGTGCCAGACACTCTTCTAGGTAAATTTTAACATGAAATACGTGAGGATGAGCAATTTCGGTGAAAAGATAGTGGATTATATTTTGGACATACTGAACTGAGATGCTGTGGGACATCCAATTGGAGATGTGCGTTTATCTAAACTTAGAAAGAATGATCTTTGTAGGAGATTCAGATCTGGGTATAAAAAAAAACCTGAAGTCATGGAATGTTTGACATTAATAGAGTAAGTAAAGTAAAGCATAGTAATGGTTGGAGACAGGATTCTAGGGGAAACACATTTAAAATCTAAGTAGAGAAAAAAGAATTAACTAAAGCAAGTGAGAAAGATGTCCATAGTTTCAGGAGAAAAATGAGGGTGTAGTGTNTTGAGTAAATTTTTATTTTCAAATTTAACTTTTTTTGAGTGCCAGACACTCTTCTAGGTAAATTTTAACATGAAATACGTGAGGATGAGCAATTTCGGTGAAAAGATAGTGGATTATATTTTGGACATACTGAACTGAGATGCTGTGGAACATCCAATTGGAGATGTGCGTTTATCTAAACTTAGAAAGAATGATCTTTGTAGGAGATTCAGATCTGGGTATAAAAAAAAACCTGAAGTCATGGAATGTTTGACATTAATAGAGTAAGTAAAGTAAAGCATAGTAATGGTTGGAGACAGGATTCTAGGGGAAACACATTTAAAATCTAAGTAGAGAAAAAAGAATTAACTAAAGCAAGTGAGAAGGATGTCCATAGTTTCAGGAGAAAAATGAGGGTGTAGTGTTGTCATCAAAGGAAAGAGAGGAGAGAGTTTCAAGGAGGCATATGTCTTGGGATGCAGTATTAGTGAAATTTGAATCCCTGGAAGAGTTCTAAGAAGGCCAGGGATTCCTAAAGTATTCTATCTTTTGTTTTGCCTTAGAATTCAGGTCTGAACTCTTTAATTGATAGTCATATTACTTACTTAAAACTGTGGAGACTTTCAGCTACCTTATACATATGAAATTCAGATAAAATTTCTTCAGTACTAGTATTGTTCAGTTAATAAAGCCTGAAGATTGTTGCCCAACTATGAACTGCAAGAAGAAAAGACCAAAATTTGGAAAGATCTTTCTATTTTAGATGAAATATATGTCCTAAACTAATTTTCTCTTCAAAGTTTCATGGTCCAGTGCTCCTTTCACTTGAATAAATTTTACTTTTCAATTGTGATAGTACTTTTAAAGCAATTAAGAGACAAATGAATTTCTAGCCATTCTAAATTATTGTTAATGCATAAGCATATTATTATAATGTTTGTGCATATACTAACGTGTGTGGTAGAATGGAGTAAATGTAATTCTTTTATCTGTAAGGCTTTCTGAATTACTGTGACTTTTTTGAAACAAGAATAAAGATCACAATTTTACATTTATTCTCCTGAGTTTATTTGGAAAAACAAATTATTTTAGCAATAGAATAGTTCCTTAACATTCAAGTAGTCAGAGAGAACTAACAGACCAAAAGAAAAAGAAAAAAAAATTCTTTGGGAACACTTGAAAATTCAAGAAATACTTGAATTATTTGGCTTCAGGAATTTGCTGCTTATTATATATATATGTGTGTTCTCATGAAGATCTGTTTGGTAGCTCTGAATTCATAGATTGGAGGGGTCGCTACTCATGCAGTAAAACAGATTTCCTTGTAAATAGACTCCACCAGTATTTTGCTGCATGCCCACCAGATCATCAGTAAGTTTAGATGGAAAGATTGACTGTTTACAAGGCTTAGAAATTACCTAATATTTCAGAAATGTTTGGCTCATTGCAATTTATACAAAATCTGTAGGTCTAGTGATTCCCCATGAGTTGTTTTATGTGGTAGAAGCTAACCTGGATCATTGGTGGTCAGGTTGGATCCACTGATGTTTTTTGGCCAGGTTCTGGGAACCTCTTCAATGCTGTAGTCTGCCCCGGAACTATTAGTCCAGCAGGAACTTTCGGATTCTATGGGAAAAGCTCTGAGGCATGGGGAGAAAGTCACAAATAGATGGACTAAATACATATCTATGACTTAGTCAGTTTGGAAAAAGGGTAGAAATAGTATTTGTGTTTTCAATTTAGGCAATTCTTGAATATGATGGAAATGACTCAAGGGGAATTCATCTAATCACCTTTACCGTGGGTTTCTTGATAGAGATTGATTTTGGTGGTGGATAAGAGATGAAAGGGAATCCTTGCTTTCACATTTTCTCTGTTTTGTTTTTATTAGCCCCACCTCTTTCTTCTAACAAATTTCACACTTTGTTGATAGTATACTCTTTCCTAGGCAACATTTTTATCTCTCAACAGAAAACTAAGTACTGGGCTGAAAGAACTGATTGTAACTTAGCTAAGATATAGGACAAAAGTCAGTAAGATGGTTTGGAGGTCAAGTAGCCTGAACCACGCTGGAGAGTGGGAGTGTTATCTGCTCATTTAGGTTTAAAAGGTTACCAATATTTCTGGTAGAAAGATCCATATATATTGCCCTGAATTTATTTGAAAATCTTATGAACTATGCTCACAGATCTTTTTTTCCTTTTTCTTTTTTTTTTTGAAAGCAGCAACCACAAAGCAGTTTATTAAAGTGAAACTATACTGCCAAGGTGGGAGTGCGGTCAGTTCCAGGAGGTAGAACAGGCCTTAGGTTGTTTTGGGAATTGGATATTATTGGGCTTCTGTGGGCTGGGAGGAGCTGTGGAGATACAGTGAGGTGGTCTTTAATGAGGCTGTTTCCAATCATTTGAGGGATTCCTCCCACAGGTGGGGAAAGGGAATTTTTGACCTTACAGGATTTGTGCCCAGAACCATCTGGTCAGTCTTTCTCCATGATGATGGTGGTGGGGTCTGCAACCACAATGCAAATGCACTATAATGAGTCTAGGGGTTACCCTGAGGCAGAGGTGGAAGAGGAGAGCACATGCTCTCCTTGGAAGCCAGAAAGTCAGGATGTTGTGCCCCCTGGCTTTTAATGTGTAGCTTATTTTTTTTTTAAGTTTATTTATTTATTTATTTATTTATTTTTACAAATAGTTTATTGTCAAGTTGGTTTCCATATAACACCCAGTGCTCATCCCCACAAGAGCCCCTCTCCGTGCCCATCCCCCCTCCCCCCCACATCCATCAGTCCTCAGTTTTTGTCAGCATTCAAGAGTCTCTCATGGTTTGCCTCTCTCCCTTTCTCCCACTATTTCCCCCCTTCTTCTCCCCCATTGTCCTCCGTTAAGTTCCTCCTAATCCTCCTATACGTGCAAATATATGATATTTGTCCTTCTCTGCCTGACTTATTTCACTCATATGCTCACAGATCTTCAAAATATTTGTTAAATGAGTGAAATGATAAAATTGCATTCAGCAAAATAATGTTCAACAACCCTAACATGGACCTAAGAGTAAGGGTTATACCTTTTCCTGAGTACTTTTCTTGAAGAGGTCATGTCCCCAGTTCTTTTATCGATAATTCTTCAACTTAGTAAAACGAATTGTACTTTGCGGGGGGGGGGGGGGGAGGGGAAGGATCTTGGAAATTCCTAACATGGTTATACATTACTTCAGTACTGTGTTCCTGCCAACAGGAGCCACTGAGAGAGTGACATAGAACACAGATGCCCTCTTTACACATTTTCTCATTTGTCTGCTCACAGTTAAACCTAAAGAATAGAGTGGGCCCTTGCAAAGCTGTGAATTACACTAAGTTTCCTTTGGATATCTTTGTTTTATTTACGGAGACTGCTTTTTATAATTAGAAGTTGGAGGTGGAGCTTGTAGAAGCTAATCCAACCCAAGACACTTGTTAAAATGTAAAGGAAATGGTTTAGTTAAAAATAAACTATCTACTTCTTGTTTTATGCCCTTATGCCCATGGATGCTTTTTAGTATATCCAGCAGATAAATTTTTTTGGCATGTTGGTAGAAAGTGTTATCAATAAGAATGTTACTATTTGAATTTTGGGATTTATTTTGTTAAAAGCAAAATTTGAAGCCATCTAATGACAATTGAAATTAGAGTAGGGTATAGGAATTAATAACCTGTAATTAATTTTTTTGTTATTGAATCCTATTATGCTTTAAAGGGTTTCTTGAACTGATACACTTGATTTCAGCACAATCATTACTAATTAAGCTAATTAAGAAAGTTGCTTTTGAGGGTTCAACTATGATGTGTCCTTTATGTAAAATATATGTGGACTGTGCAGAAAATGGTTCTTTCTTAATGCCCTCTTTTAGTCTCAGTCATAATTCTAGTTTCTAAGGGGGCATAAAAATGAAGAGGTAATGCTAAATTTTCACTTAAATGTGTTACTCACAATATATTCAGGAAAATATTGAACAGATGAAAGAAAAAAAAAAGCTAAATTGGGCAGAATGCCCAGAGATACCAGCAAATGTAGCTTACTTGAGACAAAAGAAAAAAAAAGGAAAATAATAATGAATATATAAAATTATGCCTAAAAGTTGGGAATTTCCTCCTTTTCTCAAGGTAGTCTCTTCTATCTGAAGGATCATTCTCATATATATATTTATAATCAGAAATTATTATTATGGGGTATAATAACACACAGTCAGTATACCTATTTAAGAAAATATAGAGTTCCAGAGTTCCCTTTGTGAGATATTAAATGATAGCTAGTTTGTTTAAAGACGTAAAGCTATTTAGAATATTATTTTTTTAAGTGAACTTTGATAACTGCTCTTTCATGAGCCTTATCCATTTTATCTGATTATAAAATATTTGATATACCATTCATAGTATTTTCTTATTATTTTTTTAATGTCTTTAGGATCTGTAATGATAAACCCATTTTAGTTTCTGGTTTTTTATTACTTTTTATTGTGTTTTTCTTGATCAATCTCACTAGAAGTACCTCAATTTTATTAATCTTTTCAAAGAATCAATTTTTGGCTTATATTTTTCTCTGATTTCTCTGTTTTCTGTTTTGTTGATTTTGCTCTGATCTTTGTTATTTCCTTCCTTTTATTGGCTTGGGATTTACTTTGCTCTTCTAAACATTGAAACTTAGGTCACCTATTTTAGACCTTTCTTCTTTTTTAAGGTACGAAAGCTATAGTTTTTCCTCTAAACACTGATTTAGCTGCATTTCACAGATGTTATTTTGTTGTATTTTTATTATCTTTAAGTATGAGATAATTTATAATAACCTTTCTGGTGTTTTAATTTGACCCATAGATTATTTAGAAATGTGTTGTTTAATTTGGAAATATTTAGGGTTTTCCTAAATATCTCATTGTCAATGATTTCTAATTTAACCTCATTGTGGTTAGAGATACTCTGTATGATTTCAGTCCTTTTAGATTTATTGAGACGTTTTTAATGGCCAAGCATATGGTCTGTTACGGTTAATGTACTGTGTGTAGTTAAAAATGATTGATATTTTGCTGTTATGGGGTACATGATTCTATAAATGTAAGTTAAATAATCCTTTATATCTTGACTAAATTTTTGTTTAGTTTTTCTATCATTGCTGAGAAAGAGGAGCTGGGGTTTCTAACCATGATTGTTTCTCTATTTCTCCTTTAAATGCTGTCATTTTTAGGATGTTATTAGGCACATATACATTTATGACTGATGTCTAATGGACTCATCATTATAAAGTATCCCTCTTTGTCATCAGTGACAACCACCATCGGTGATGACAAAGATAAAGAGACTCTATCTTAGAGTCTCCTTTATCTGAATTAATATATGTACTATGTATCTTTAGCAGACTTCATGTTTATTGTTCACATGATCTTTCTCAACCTACTTAGTTTTCTCTTATTGGCAAAGACTACCTTATTTTTTAAAGGTCCATTCAGGTAATCTCTGCTTTTTAATTGCAGTGTTTAGTGCATTAATGTCTAATGTAATACTATGATTGATTAAATCTGAAATTTTTTTCTGTTACCCCTCCTATTTTGTTGTTGCTGATCCTCTGTTTCCTCTTTCATACCTTCTTTTGGGTGAATGTTTAGAATCCCATCTATTGACTTTTTTGGATATACCTCTTTGCATTATTTTACGAAGGATTCTATGTTACAATATACATCCTTAATTTTTTCAACCTATTTAAAGTTAATGTTGTACCACTTCACATAAAATGTAGCAGCTTTGCAGTTATATACATCTATTTATGACATCCCTCACCAACTGTTATATTATGGTTGTCATATATATTATACCTACTTTATAAATCTCACATGACACTGTTAATAGCTTTTGCTTTAAACTGTCACATGTATTTTTTTTTTTTTTTAAGCAATCTCCACATCCACTGTGCGGCTTGATCTCATAACCTTGAGATCAAGAGTTGAACGCTCCAGCAACTGAGCCAGCTAGACACCCCAGTCTATGTATTATTTTAAAATTTAAGATAAAACTATGGTCTTTAATATTTACCCAAATATTTACCTTTTCCAGTGCTTTCAATCATTCCTCAAAACTTGAATTTCCCTGTGGTATCATTTCTCTTCAGCTTGAAGAACTTCTTTGTCATTTCTGTAGTGTGGATCTAGTGATAATAAATTGCCTTAGTGTTTCTTTATCAGAAAATGTTTTTATTTCATCCATATTCTTGAAGGGTCTTTTCATCAGACTAGGTCTCTTTAAAAATACTGTCATATTGCCTTTTGGCTTAAGTGTTTCTGATGAGAAATACATCGTATTATATTGTCATCATGGTTTCCCTGTGTGTAATGTGTTGTTTTTCTCTGGCTACTTTTAATATTTTCTGTTTATTTTTGGTTTTCATCAGTTTAGTTAAAATGTGCCTGTGTGTGGGTTTATTTGCATTTGCTAGATGTGGTTTTCTAAACTTGAGTCAGTAAATTTATTTCTTTCACCAAATTTGAGACATTTCCTGCCACTGTTGCTTTAAATATTATTTTTCTTCTCCGTTCTGTCTCTCAGCTGACTTCTGGTACTCTTCCAAGGAGTGTTGATGTTTTCCTTTCATCATTTAGTTAACTTGGTCAGATCTGAAATGCAAACTGTCATGTGTGTAGTGGGCAGTGCCCTAGATCTCAGTTCAGTTAAGTTTTAACTGGAAGCTGCTTTCAGTTTGTTTCACACATGCATGGCTCAGAAGTCAGCCAGAGATTTAGGCTGAGTTTAAACATAGAATTTGGGGTTCTCCTTGTCTAGCTCCCTTTTTTTCCGGGGCCATCTCTTTAATCTCCACCAGCAGCGGTTCTCTCCCATCAGAAAGGTGGCAGAACTTTAGCTAATGCGCTTCTTCAGAAGTTGCCTCCAGGATAAAGACTGCAAAAAACAAGTCACTTGCTCCAGATAATGAGTCCTGTCCAAACTCTACTTTTGTTAAGTCTCCAGAGCCCTCATGGAGGTTTTTCCACCCAGAATGTATGCCTGTTATTTGTAGGAGGATCAATCTGTTAGGCACTTACCCCTTACTTCACTGCTGAGGCATCTTCTGGTTCTGTCACTAAGTTTGCAGCTCTCTTAGCATCCTAAGTTTCTTCTCCAATGACTTATTCCATTTAGCCTACAAATAAGCCCAGATTCACACATATATATGTATGTGTGTGTGTGTGTGTGAATTATTTATATATATATAATATATATTTCAGAAATATATATATATTTAAAACTCTTACTTTGACATTGGTATCCCCTCAAGCTACCTATATGTTATCTTTCTATTTTTTATGTAATTTCTTATAAGGATTATGTATTATCAATACTTACAGTTCCTCACCGCAGATTCGTGCCACTCTTGACAAGTTTCGCGTTTTCTCCCAGTATGCTTTTGAAATTACTCTCTTAAAAGACAGCAGTGACAACTGTAACATCAGTTCAGATTGCTTCTTCAGACCATCCTTTATTTTTCTGTAACATCCAAGGTTATTGGCCATGATCTGCTGGAAGCTTTTCCTTCTATAACCTCCATGTAATTTTTATCTCTTTTTTCTTTTTTGTAGTTATTATTTCTAGCTTCCCTGCTCCTCCTCTCTCTGACAGATGGCATTCCTCAAGGTCTTTCCTTGGCCTTATCTTTGTTGTTGTTGTTAGAAATTTCATCTACCACAATTGTTCCCGCTATTGTTTTTATGCTGATGACTCAAATTCAAAATATATTGAAGCTTTAAAATTGTATACATAGACGGTATTCTAGCTTAACCTCTTAATAATTGATCATGTGTAGCTAAGATTTTTAATTTGGATTTATCAATTTGGGTAAAATAAAAATGCCCTATTTCATAAAGTTGCTTATCACCTTGGCATGCATATAGTATATATGTAACACATAGTGCTCAAATAGTGGTAACTATTATGAAAGCCACTCCTGCAGTCCCTATCTCTCTTTTGACTGTTGCCTACACACTCAGTGGCCCATAGGATCTTGATGTCTAAATCGGCATTTCCAAAATAGTACTTGCTATTAATGTCTCTTTTACTGTTAATGACACCATCATCTTCCCTGTTATCCAGGCTCAAAACCTTCGTATTAAATGAATGGACTTGTTTTGGGCCCCTTACATTCATCAGTAATTTGCTTACACAAATAAATACTACTCTCTTGGATCATCTTTCTCATTTGTTACCCCTTTCCCAATANGTCACCCCTTTCCCAAAATGTTTTCCAACTGGTTTTTTTAAATGTTAATTTATTTTTGAGAGAGAGAGAGAGCACATGCAAGAGGGGGAGGGACAGAGAGAGAGGAGGACAGAGGATCTGAAAAGTGTCTGTGCTGACAGTAGAGAGCCTCACACAGGGCTTGAACTCATGAATTATGAGATCATGACCTGAGCTGAAGTTGGACACTTAACAGACTAAGCCATCTAGGTGCCTCCCCCCGCAACTATTTTTTTTTTTTTTGAGTTTCTTATGACCTCTCTTAAGAATCATTCTATTTAAATAGAATTTGAATAGAATTTAACTTTAATTCTAACATATCTTACCATGGTTTCTCTAAGTTTTGATCCATGTTTTAGTTTATTTCCAGATCATTCTTCTTAAAACAATGCTTCATATTACTCGACTGCCCAACCAACAGTGATAACTATAATCTAACACTATTTTCTTACATTCTAAGGAATGTCCTGAATGTTTTACATGGACTTTTTCATTTAGATCACCTTCTTAAAAATACTAAGATCTTTACTGATATTCATATTTTAAAATCTCTTTTTAAAATTTTTATTTATTTATTTATTATTTATTTATTTATTTATTTTTAAATGTTTTATTTATTCCTGATAGAGGGAGAGAGACAGCATGAGCAGGGGAGGGTCAGAGAGAAAGGGAGACACAGAATCTCAAGGAGGCTCCAGGCCCTGAGCTGGCAGTCAGCACGGAGCCCGACACAGGGCTCAAACCCACAAACTGTGACATCAGTATCTGAGCTGAAGTCGGACGCTTAACTGACTAAGACACCGAGGTGCCCCTCATATTTTAAAATCTTTACCTTTGCATTGGGTTTTTATTTTTCTGGGGTAGTTTCTGAAGATTTAAAGTTTTAATATTTGAAATGAGAACCTTAAAATTTGTTCAACACAATGGAACATGGTAAAGAAAGATTCAAGAATCCTCGTGAATAAAAGTACTCATATAGCTAAAATGTTTTACTAGGAACCATGGCTGCCCTCCCATAATTAGCCCGGGTTACAAAGGCTCACACATTCAAATGTAATAATTGCAAAACTTCATTGTTACGGAAATTTCGTCAAGCATTAGACTGATAGAGTTAACCAATGGAGATGTTCTAGGACAGAGGAACTATAAGTCAAAATTTAATAAGGGGGAAGCTTGTGTTCTCATGGTGAAGGGAGAATATTCTTGCACAGACATGGATTAGGCAGAGCTTCAGCTGATGAGTGCAGTGGTGGTTACAGAACAGGGGAATGAGTTATTTCTACTGGAGATGTCGGTTGTGATTTTCTTTTGAATATTGATAACTGTCTATAATCAAATTCCTCAAGCAGTTCTGTATTTCATCCATGTGTCTATTCTCAGTTGTCTGTCTCTCCTTTATCTTTTTTATATCAAAGTTTTGGTCACTATATTTTGGCAATAATGTAAGTGGAGAATAACAGCATGAAACTTGTTTGTGCTGTTGTTATGTTCAGTCTTTGTTTAGCCCTCACTTTTTTTTTTTATTGCTGCCTTTAGCTTTTTATCACAGTTTGTTTCCCTCTTTCTTTTCCTCTATCCTCCTTCCTTTTCCTATGCTTTTCTTCTCTTTTACCCTTCATTTCCTTTACTCTCTGTTTTTGTTTTTCAGATTTTTTTTTTTTAAGTTTGTTTATTTATTCTGAGAGAGACAGAGACAGCTCCAGTCGGGGAGGGGCAGAGGGGAGAGAGAGAGAGCCCAAGTAGGCTCCGTGCTGTCAGCGTAGAGTCCCACATAGGGCTTGAGTTCATGAAACTGCAAGATCATGACCCGAGCTGAAACTAAGAGTTGGACACTCAACCATCTGAGCCACCCAGGTACCCCTGTTTTTCAGATTTCTTAATGTGGTAATTCATTAGGAATTTATTCAGTGACATTTGTTTAGGGAGGTCGACATGCTTCTGTCTATACCATTTTGTTAATCTGCAAGACGAATCTAACAGTAAGGTAGAAGGCAACCAAAAACTATATTTCCACAATCCTTGAGCTCCAAAGTGTTTTGGAATTTTGAGTTTGGAGATTTTAGAAAATTAATATAATTTTATAAAAGTAAATTCTGTATTATGTTACATTCCTACTGGTGTCTGGGCGGCACCCCATGTGCAGCGATATTATTTCTTTAGTGAAACAATATTCATACAAAGTGGATAAAGAATATAAGAATCTCAGGTAAGAATTTGCCAAATGAATGAGTTTAGGTGCCAAATTT
>NW_027529433.1:1480810-1487786 GCF_008692635.1 Crocuta crocuta | reverse complement strand
TATATATATATTTTTAATTTTTAGTTATTTCTAGGAGAGAGAGAGAGACAGCGTGAGCAGAGGAGGGTCAGAGAGAGAGGGAGACACAGACTCTGAAATAGGCTCCAGGCTCTGAGCTGGCAGTCAGCAGAGAGCCCGACGCGGGGCTCGAACCCACGAACCGTGAGATCATGACCTAAGCGAAAGTCGGACGCTTAACCGACTAAGCCACCCAGGCGCCCCTGAAAAAATATATTTTAAATCCTTTTGGAGCTTTTTCAATTTCAGAATTGTGGGTAAGAGATTGAGCACTTGTTGGGCTTTTGCCCAGATCTGCAGTGGTGGGCACCAGCCCTGCTCGTATCCCCATGCCACTTACTGTTCCTGTGTGCTGTGTGTCTAGTGAGTGCACCTGTAACTCTACCTGAGGGCATTCAGTGGCAGCAGGAGCATGTTCGGCTCCAATGTGAGGGAGCCCTGCGTCTCCAGCAGTTAGCACCCTAAAGCCCTCAATCAGTAACAGGTAGGGATTGGTGAATACACATCCCAACTTCTGAACCCCTTTAAGTGGTACAAGTGTGATGTGTGTTCCATACAGCCTCCCACATGTTTCCATTGGGAATGAGCCCCAGTGCCCACAGTGGTCATCTGTATTGCTTTCTTTCCCATCCTGCCTTATTTCCTCACTCCCTTACTGGTGCTTCTAAAATCACTCATCAAATAGATTACTTGCACTCAAATCTTCCCCTCAAGGTCTACTCTGGGAGTAATCCACTGTAAGACATGGACCCCAAGTAGAGCCTGGATCTTGGATTAAAGAAGAATATTCTTATAGACTTTGATGTGGTTGTTAACCACTGTTTCTCATGTTTTTAAATTTCATAACTTCGAGTTAGAGGATCTTATCGGAGTGAGAAGAACAGGTTACAAATTCATAACTGCCATTGCTGAGGTTTACACACACCCCTGGCCTTCCTGATGCTGCAGTTTCCTGTTTCTACAGGCTTTGCTGTGAGTCCACTCTCAGTTTGAAAGTTTTGGCTAACATTAAAAAATCAGCTCATAATGATTTTCAGTGTTGTATATTGTTCTGGCTTGAAGAAGTATATTCTCCTGGCTTGAAGACATTTAAGACACAAAGAAGTTGATATCCATGGCTAATTCTCTGGCTGATCCCCTGGGAGGTGGTAGAGTGCTTTGGTCTAGAGAAGCCTTTCTTGTAACCTCAGATTTCATCACATTGGGTGTAAGGCCGAGTCTGACCCTTTGTTATTTATTGCTGTAAATGATTTTGTGTTCACTTGCTTGCAGGTGAATTGCGTGAGTCAAAAGTTGAAGTTCTTGACACAACTTTAAATCCATTTTTCTTTAAAAAAGTGAAATTCATTTATAGAGTAACTGAAATCATTAATTATGTTGTAGCTCCTTATCTTTTTTATGATACACGTATTGCTGTGAGTATAGTGCTCTAAAACATCTGCTCAATAGTCCGTTATAGCAGCACAAGAATGCTTTTACATGAATGCAATAAAGTAGCAGATGCTTTTTAATGACAACTTCCCAATTCATTTAGGAAACAAGTCAGTTCTGGATTTGGTTTTTCTTCCAAGTGTGGCAACTGTGCAGGCAAATGATTCCAAAGAGGTTAGAATTGACAAATCAAGTCACTCTGTATAATTTTTTAGGGTTCTGCAAGTTAGTCTAAAAGCCTTATTGAATAGCACTTTAATAAAATTAGCATTTTTCTTACTATGCAAATAATGCTTTACCATTGTAAGTAACCAGGAAAATACATTAATTCAGTATTACCAGCTTAAGCTTCTTTTATTTTCCTCTTTGGAAACTTCTGTTGAATGTTGATTTATCATTACCATTGCAAATGGAAAAAGTGGTTGAGTGCCTAGGCTTGGTAACTGGGAGAAATGGGGATCCAGCAATTAGAAGTCAAATGTATATAGTTCCTTCCCAGAGCAGTTTCTTTTGCCCGAGACACAGATCACTGGTGATGCCCATGTGCCCCTTTGCATGGTCCTTGGCAGGGCCGGCGTCCTCAGTCAGTAGGCAGTCATCTACAGGCTGTGTTCAGAAAGGTGCCAGGAAGCCATCGTTGCCCCACACCCATGTCATGTTCTCTGTTACAGAAACTGTATGGTGAGTAGTGATTCATTAAGATTTCCCTGTTGAGGGAAACATATCTTCAGAAGCAAAGCCTTTTGGTTGGATTAACACGCCTTGCTTGTAACATTTACTGTTGGTAAATTTATCAGGTTCTCTTGCTCTGAAGATCAGATCAGAAGGGCTGAATTTGGGAGCTTTGTGCTGAAAGAGGAAAACAAAGCCATGAAAAACTAGATGTAGAGGATGCCAAGGATAAAATTTGTCTTCTTTATATTTTCTTTAACTTTGGGTTAGGTCACCAGCATAGAGTTTTTTAAGTGCATGCATCCACCCCAGAGAGTTTGCAAAAACAGTTCATTGAGATGTAGGAAATAACATTTGAACTGCTATTTATATTTACTTTTACTTATTTATTTTTTAATGAAGCTTTATAATATTTAAACATAGCCTCATGCTGAGTCTTCACACAATTTATGTGTCAGAAGACTAGATGTTATATGTTGCTCAAGGCACGGAAAGGCATAGTGGGAGCCAGATGATAGGAGGGAGCTAATAGTGGTGCCTTCACTCCTTCAGGTGTCTGTCATACATTTCAGTTTTCTGTGCCCTGGACTTACCAGGATGATGCCATCCAGTTTCAGCTAACACAGTTCCTACTTGTTAGACTAGGGACTCTTCTGATTCCTGCAAAGAAACTCTAAAGAACAACAACAACAAAATGGCAGTATGTAAAAAAAATATATGATCAGATCTTGCAAAAAATTAGCTGTCCAAATTTGAAATTAAGATTACTTGAGATAGGGTTTATATTCACTGCTGTTAAAGATGACCCTCAACCTGTCTGTATGCTGTGCTTGCTGATAGCATGAAGCTATTTGTGTTGATTAGCAACTCACTGAAAAGCATCTAGAACATGAAGACAAACTTCTTAAAGTTGGAGAACGAGATTGAAATGTCAGTGTCACGGTTTAAGCACATCCAGTCATTAACGATAAGCTGCACTTATCTGCTGCTTGCTTTGTCTGGTTTCCTTCAGCCAGAGTCCGGAAGCAGATGATCCTCCTGACAGATCCTCAGAAGGTCAATAGTAGCCTAATGTTATGTCACAGTTCCTATGTCATTCATCTCACTTCATCTCTTGTCATCAGAAGAAGAAGGGTGATAACAGTATAATATGATGTTTTAAGAGAGAGAGAGAGACAGAGACCACATTAATATGACTTTTATTACAGTATATTATTAACCATTCTACTTTATTATTAATTATTATTGTTAATCTCTGTGCCTAGTATATAAATTAAACTTTATCATAGGTATGTACATATAGAAGAAAGCTCTGTAGTATGCATACGGTTTGAGCCCTACACATGTTTTCAGGCATCCACTGGGGGTCTGAGAACATATCCCCTGTGGATGAGGGAGAGTTACTATACTTCTTCCACATGGATTTGTACATCTTTCTCAGCTATTGGAATCATAAAATCACCTATCAAAAAAAAAAAAAGAAGAAGAAGGAAAAAGAACTGAAGCCAGAACTTTAGAATGCCATATCACAATTAAGATTTAAAACAAAACAAAACAACTGCATCATGTTCAAATTGTTTTTATCAAAATATTACTGGCAAAAAAGGTGTTTGTATCATTAATAAATAAAATGACTGTATTTCTAGAATGGTTTATTTATTATGTCGATTATACTTTTGGAACCCAGGGCTATTTGTTTATGTGCAGATTAGAATGGGATTCTTTATGAAGAGAAAGGCCCTTGAGAGTCAGTCTTGAGTTGAGGCAGTGCCTCAGGTGCTGGAGAGAGAGGCAGGACTGCTGGGCAGGTGAGGTCTAGGCATTTGGTGTCCACCTGTCTGATTGTCCAGGACTGTCAGGACTGGCTGCTGGCTTTTCAACAACTCTGGCCCTGGAGCTGAGTGCCCAGTGAAAGGCAAGAAACAGTGTGCTCACTTGCATGCTATTTATGTGTCTGACCATTATGAGGTGGTAACTTTTCCAATGGGTACCTTAAAAATCAACATTTCTACAACTTTTACTCAGCCACAGTCACTGGCCCAGAAAGCTGAGGGCACAGTGGTCAAGCAATCCAAAGAAGATGTGAGAGTGGGATGCCAGGGAATGTTCTCTGATGCTCAGAGTGAAGGGCAGAGTGGGAAGGCTGCTTCTGCCAGTGCCCAGACCATCACCTTAGTAAAATAATTATTAGATAAATAATTCTCCTTCATATTTGTCTTATCTTCTAAGGTTTTCAATTTTAATGTGTTTTATAATATCCATAATATATTATACAGAAACACATGTCCATAATTGAACACAAGGTAAATATGCACATATTAAAGATGAGTGCTTGCATTTTTTGAGGGCTGGGGTCACAATCAAAAAAGTGTAGAGCCCTCTGATTTATAGGATGGAAGGGACTACAGAGCGTTTCTACTCATTCCATTCATTTGTTTCATTTAAGAGATATTGATTGGAAGTCTCTTATTTGCGAGGTATCGTTCCGTTCCGGATGCCTGGGATACCTGAGTGAACAAGATAGGCATAAGCCCTGTCTTCATTGAGGCACTCACATCCCAAAAGATGTGTGCACTCCATGGCAGGTGAAACCTTTCCCTGACCCTAGAACAGATAAGGCCCCAAGATGCTTTCTTACATTCTTACAATATTTGCAAGACTTTAATGAAATAATTATGATTCTAGTAGATATAAGCTCTTTTGAGAGCAAAGGACTTATCTTTTTTGTTCACCAACATTTTTCCAGTGGCAGCACCACACCTAACGTAATAGTTGCTTAGTGATCATTAGTGAGTGAATGTGTATGTGCTCTGTTCACACACATTGTGCACATGTGCACACATATATGTCAGTATGCACAAAGCTGGGGCAGAAATGTGCAGACATAGTCAGAAACTATTGTTGAGGGCAGGAAGACATATAGTGAACAGAATGAAGTGTGCAAAGAGAATTTTTTTTTTTTTTGAGAAAGAGAGAGCATATGTGTGTGTTTGTGTGAGCAGGGCAGAGAGAGAGAAAAAGAGAGAGAGAATCCCAAGCAGACACCATGTTGTCAGTGCAGAACCCGATTTGGGGCTTGATCCCAGGACCCTGAGATCATGACCTGTGTCCTAATCAAAAGTCGGTTGCTCAACCGACTGAGCCACCCAGGTGCCTCAAGGAGATTTTTTAGTCAGCTGTGAGAAGAATTTGTCAGGAAGAAGCTTGGATGGTTACAGGTGACACACTCTAAGTGATAAGGCAGTCTGGTGAATGTGAACAAAAAACTACTCTCTATGGGTGCCTGATGGCTCAGTCAATTGAGCATCCGACTGCGGCTCAGGTCATGAACTTGGTTCCTGGGTTCAAGCCCCTCTGCTGACAGCTCGGAGCCTGGAGCCTGCTTCTGATTCTGTGNCCACCCAGGTGCCTCAAGGAGATTTTTTAGTCAGCTGTGAGAAGAATTTGTCAGGAAGAAGCTTGGATGGTTACAGGTGACACACTCTAAGTGATAAGGCAGTCTGGTGAATGTGAACAAAAAACTACTCTCTATGGGTGCCTGATGGCTCAGTCAATTGAGCATCCGACTGCGGCTCAGGTCGTGAACTTGGTTCCTGGGTTCAAGCCCCTCTGCTGACAGCTCAGAGCCTGGAGCCTGCTTCTGATTCTGTGTCTCCCTCTCTCTCCCTCTCTCTCTGTCCCTCCCCTGCTCGCTCTCTATCTCTCTATCAGAAATAAATAACAAACACTTAAAAATTTTAAAAATCTATATGGATGGATGGTACAGTCATTGAACTAAAAATAAACCTTGGGAAATGGTGGTTGGGATATTTTAAAAGTCTGTGCTACATAAATTGGTTTATACTTCAAAGAGCTGAGACAAAAAGGTTAAAATCTTGCACACTGAATCTATAGATGTGGTAAAAATTATATGCACTCTGAAGACTATAAGCATTTTCTCGAGTAGTACTTACTATGATGATCATTTTATTGTTATTTGTGTGATTGTTTAACATGTTTCTTCCCTTTAGGGCCCAGTGTCTGTTGTTCTCCCCTCTGTTCCCAGATCCTAGGACAGTGTCTGGAACAGGGGCTGGCAATCCGTGGCCTGTTGCCTATTTTTGTACAGCTCACAAGCTAAGATTGGTTTTTACATTTTTATATGGTTGAAAAAGAATCAAAAGAATAGTGTTTCATGACACATTAAAATTATATGAAATTTAAATTTTAGTGGCCATAAATAACATTTTATTGGAACAAAGCCACGCTCAATTTACATATTGTCTAGGCTGCTTTCATGCCACAATGCAAAATTGAGTGATTCTGACAGAGACACGTGGTGCACAAAGCTTAAAATATTTACTATCTGGCCCTTTAAGAAAATGCTGACTTTTGGTCTAGAACACAGAAGATACCCTCTAACATTTGATGATGAATGAATGAATAAATTAATCTGTACACTTACTATGTGTCCGATAGTTTTACATTCTGTCTTGTTCTGTGCACTTCAAACAAGGGACACGTGGGAGGAAAATGCCTTCATTTAACAAGTAAGGAACCTGGGCTTGGAGGGATTAAGTGACCTGTCTGTCTATCCAGTGAGTGGCAGAGCCAGGAGCTGAATCCAGGTCTAGCTCTGAATTCCATGCTCTTTTCCACATTTACTATACTATGTTTCCATAAAGCTGGGTGTTTTTATCTTTGATGCTGAATGTATTCATACACCCCAGTAGAAAGATGAGAACTTGCATTGCACTCTCATTGCTGCTGAAATAGTATGATTTACAAGAGCCCCCACGACTGGTCCCCGCACAGTCATCAGGCTTGGCATGTGGTGCAGGTGCCTATAGAACCTTTTAAGGGATTGTCCTGGTTA